>NC_070593.1:1291087-1296087 GCF_027409825.1 Scomber japonicus
CGGCGGTCCGTTCACGGCTCTGCGTTGGTCCACGCGTCGCTTCGCCATGGAGTGTGTGTGTCGCATCATCGCTCAGTGTGAGACCGCCGACCCTGCACACTTCGACATGGTGCTGGCTCAGGAGAGACGCCTGCACGAGTCCACCGGTAAGACCCCGACCCTAGAGTGGGTTTCATTTCCACGAGCATCCAGGAAGGTTTTTATCTCCTTTATGTCAGTCGTTGTCTCAGCTGTAGTGAGTCTCTGTGGATGTACACACACACACACACACACACACACACACACACACATACACACCGGTAACACACACACACACACACACACACACCGGTAACACACATACACACACACACACTGGTAACACACACACACACACACACACACCGGTAACACACATACACACACACACACTGTTAACGCACACACACACACCACACACACACACACACACACACACACACACACCGGTAACACACACACACACACACACACACACACACACACACACACACACACACACACACACCGGTAACACACACACACACATACACACACACACACACACACACACTGGTAACACACACACACACACACACACAGACACACTGGTAACACACACACACACACTGGTAACACACATACACACACACACACACTGGTAACACACACACACATACACACACACACACACTGGTAACACACACACTCCCTTCTTTCCTCCCTCCTTTCCTTCCTTCTTCCTTCCTCCCTTCTTCCCTCCTTTCCTTCCTTCCTTTTTCCTTCCTCCCTTCCTCCCTCCTTTCCTTCCTTCTTTCCTTTCCTTTCCTTTCCTTTCCTCCCTCCCTTCTTCCCTCCTTTCCTTCCTTCCTTTTTCCCTTCCTTCCTTCCTTGACTCGAGGACAACAGGAGGGTTAACCAGCTGTGCTCGTCGTGTGTGTCCTCAGACTTCCTGGTCCTCCATCTTGGCGAGCTGGTGCGTATGGCGTTCATGGCGGCGACGGATCACAGCGAGCAGCTGAGGCTGGCCGGTCTGCAGACGCTGCTGCTCATCATCAGACGCTTCTCTGACATCCCAGAACCAGAGTTCCCAGGTCACCTGATCCTGGAGCAGTACCAGGCCAACGTAAGCACACCTTATTATAACATGTACAGTGTTCATGATTAAAGGTGCTGTAGAGATGGTAATGTAATAGTATGTGTGTGTGTGTGTGTGTGTGGTTTGTGTGTGTGTGTGTGTGTCTGTCTGTGTGTGTGTGTGTGTGTGTGTGTGTGTGTGGTTTGTGTGTGTGTGTGTCTGTCTGTGTGTGTGTGTGTGTGTGTGTGTCTGTGTGTGTGTGTCTGTGTGTGTGTGTGTGTGTGTGTCTCTCTGTGTGTGTGTGTCTGTGTCTCTGTGTATATGTTTGTGTGTGTGTGTGTCTCTCTCTGTATGTGTGTGTGTGTGCGTGTGTGTGTGTGTGTGTGTCTCTCTGTGTATATGTTTGTGTGTGTGTGTGTGTGTTTGTGTGTCTCTCTCTGTATGTGTGTGTGCGTGCGTGTGTGTGTCTCTGTGTATATGTTTGTGTGTATGTGTGTATGTGTGTCTCTCTGTGTATATGTTTGTGTGTGTGTATATGTTTGTGTTTGTGTGTCTCTCTCTCTGTATGTGTGTGTGTGTGTGTGTGTGTGTGTGTGTGTGTGTGTGTGTGTGTGTGTGTGTGTGTGTGTGTGTGTGTGTGTGTGTATGTGTATGTGTGTATATGTGTGTGTGTGTGTGTGTGTGTGTATATGTGTGCGTAGGTTGGAGCTGCTCTCAGACCGGCCTTCACTGCTGACGCTCCTCCTGATGTCACAGCCAAAGCCTGCCAGGTAATCAATAATCAATAATGACTGTTATAATCCAGCTGCTCTCAGGTGAGTGTTGACCTGTAGCCGCTGAGTCATGTGACCTGAGTCATGTGACCTGAGTGTTTCCTGTCTCCAGGTGTGCAGCGCCTGGATCGCCAGCGGTGTGGTCAGTGACCTCCGTGACCTGCGGCGCGTGCACCAGCTCCTGGCCTCCTCATTGGCCAAAGTCCAGGCAGGGAGGGAAACGTCCAGCCACCTGTACAACGAGGCCACCGCTACCATGGAAACGCTCGCCGTCCTCAAGGCCTGGGCCGAGGTGGGCTTCGTTTCTGTTACCGTGGAAACAGTTTTTCTTCTTCTGTAACAAGAGAAATTAATTAAATAGCTGGTTAACCCTTCTCCTCTCTCTCAGGTTTACATCGTGGCCGTTCAGAGGAGCAGGCTGACGGAGAGCACCGATAGGACCGCTGACCTGTCCGTCTCCTCTCTGGCCAATGACAGCTCGGGGTCTGAGTCTGGAGAGGCGGGCCTCCTGAAGCTGGTCCAATCAGATCTGTCTACGCTGAGCCGTCTCTGGTTGGCGGCGCTGCAGGACTACGCTCTGCTGACCCTTCCTCAGGAGTACGCATCACAGCTACCTGACACAGGTAAGGGGGCGGGGCTAGGAGTATGCATCACAACTACCTGACACAGGTAAGGGGGCGGGGCTAGGAGTACGCATCACAGCTACCTGACACAGGTAAGGGGGCGGGGCTAGGAGTATGCATCACAGCTACCTGACACAGGTAAGGGGGCGGGGCTAGGAGTACGCATCACAGCTACCTGACACAGGTAAGGGGGAGGGGCTAGAAGTACGCATCACAGCTACCTGACACAGGTAAGGGGGAGGGGCTAGGAGTACGCATCACAGCTACCGGACACAGGTAAGGGGGAGGGGCTAGGAGTACGCATCACAACTACCTGACACAGGTAAGGGGGCGGGGCTAGGAGTACGCATCACAGCTACCTGACACAGGTAAGGGGGCGGGGCTAGGAGTACGCATCACAGCTACCTGACACAGGTAAGGGGGAGGGGCTAGGAGTACGCATCACAGCTACCTGACACAGATAAGGGGGCGGGGCTAGGAGTACACATCACAGCTACCTGACACAGGTAAGGGGGAGGGGCTAGGAGTACGCATCACAGCTACCTGACACAGATAAGGGGGCGGGGCTAGGAGTTGTTAATGATGTGTTCTCCTGTTGCTCCTGCAGGAGGTTCCTTCTACACAGCAGAGACAGTGAACCAGGCCAGAGCTCACTACTCCTCCTCCTGGGCTCTGATCCTCCACGCCACCTCCCTCTGGCTCCACAGCTCAGGTCAGTGCTTCTCCTCCTCCCTGCTCCTCCTCCTTGCTCCTCCTCCTTGCTCCTCGTTCCTGCTCCTCCTCCTGCTCCATGCTTCTCCTACCTGCTCCTCCTCCTCCCTGCTCCTGCTCCATGCTCCTCCTCCCTGCTCCTCCTCCTCCCTGCTCCTTCACCCTCCTCCTTCACCCTGCTCCTCCGCCTCCCTGCTCCTCCTTGTGCTCCTCCTTCCTTCCCCTCTTCCTTCCTCCTGCTCCCTCCTCCTCCTACCTGCTCCTCCTCCTCCCTGCTCCTTCACCCTCCTCCTGCTCCCTCCTCCTCCTACCTACTCCTCCTCCTCCCTGCTCCTCCATCTTGCTCCTCCTCCTCCCTCCTCCACCCTGTTAAGTTAAAGAAACGTGTTCAGGTTTTAAAGAGTCTGATGTTTCAGGTTTTGTGATGTCAGACGACGCTCCCTCCAACCTATCACGGCCCGCTACGCCGACCACCATGGGTCACACGGGCTCAGGGGGCGGAGCCAAGAGTCCCGAAGACGTCAACACCGACAGACTGCATCTCATCCTGGGTAACGAGTCTAATTAACGAGTTTATCTGACCCACATTAGATCATCAGTTCTGACCCTGTTTGGTTGGTTTTTGGGTTCTCAGGGATCAGTGTGGAGTTCCTGTGTTCTCCTCACTCTGAGGACCAGATGGAGAACATCACTTCCTGTCTGCGGGCGCTGCAGGTGCTGCTGGACGTCTCGTGGCCGCGAGCGAAGATTGGAAACGACCAGGTGAGACTCAGCCGGACCTCAACCCAGACTAGAACCCAGTCCAGAACCCAGACTAGAACCCAGACTAGAACCCAGACTAGAACCCAGAGTAGAACGCAACATCTGGATCTGATTCCAGTTCAGATATTTATCAGAAATCATAACTAAAATCTGTGTGTGTGTGTGTGTGTGTGTGTGTGTGTGTGTGTGTGTGTGTGTGTGTGTGTGTGTGTGTGTCTGTCTGTGTGTCTGTGTGTGTGTGTCTATGTCTGTGTGTGTGTGTGTGTGTGTGTGTGTGTGTGTGTCTGTGTGTGTGTGTGTGTGTGTATCTGTGTGTGTGTATGTGTCTATGTGTGTGTGTGTGTCTGTGTGTGTGTTTGTGTGTGTGTCTGTCTGTCTGTCTATGTCTCTGTGTTTGTGTGTGTGTGTGTGTGTGTGTGTGTGTGTGTGTGTGTGTGTGTGTGTGTGTGTGTGTCCAGGCTCTTAGTGTGGAGCTCCTCAGCGTTCTCCACAGGTTGATGGTAACCAGAGAGTCGGCGTCCGTTCAGCTCGCTGTTCTGGATTTACTGCGACAGATCGTATCAGCGGCTCAGGAGCACGTTAGAGAGAAACGCCACAGTGCTGAGGGTAACACACACACACACACACACACACACACACACACACACACACACACAGACAGATACACACACACACACACACACACACAGACAGATACACACACACACACACACACACACACACACACACACACACAGAGATACACACACACACACACATATACACACACAGA
This sequence comes from Scomber japonicus, assembly GCF_027409825.1. Taxonomy (NCBI): domain Eukaryota; kingdom Metazoa; phylum Chordata; class Actinopteri; order Scombriformes; family Scombridae; genus Scomber; species Scomber japonicus. The sequence continues at coordinate 1,295,804 of NC_070593.1, forward strand.
TACACACACAGACACATACACACAGATACACACACACACACACACACACGCACACACAGATACACATACACACAGATACACACACACACACACACAAACAGACACACACACACACACAGATACACACATACACAAACACACACATACACACAGACACACACACACACACAGACACACACACACACAGACAGACAGACACACACACACACACAGATACACACAGACACACATACACACAGATACACACAGACACACACACACAGATACACACACACACAGAACAG
>NC_070593.1:1306087-1351087 GCF_027409825.1 Scomber japonicus
TTAATGACTGTAATATTAATAGTTTACCTTAATGACTGTAATATCAGTAGTTTACCGTAATGAATGTAATATCAGTAGTTTACCGTAATGACTGTAATATCAGTAGTTTACCGTAATGAATGTAATATCAGTAGTTTACCGTAATGAATGTAATATCAGTAGTTTACCGTAATGAATGTAATATTAGTAGTTTACCTTAATGAATGTAATATCAGTAGTTTACCGTAATGAACGTAATATTAGCAGTTTACCGTAATGTATGTAATATTAGTAGTTTACCGTAATGTATGTAATATTAGTAGTTTACCGTAATGACTGTAATATTAGTAGTTTACCGTAATGAATGTAATATCAGAAGTTTACCGTAATGAATGTAATATTAGTAGTTTACCGTAATGACTGTAATATTAGTAGTTTACCGTAATGAATGTAATATCAGTAGTTTACCGTAATGAATGTAATATCAGTAGTTTACGTAATGAATGTAATATCAGTAGTTTACCTTAATGAATGTAATATTAGTAGTTTACCGTAATGACTGTAATATTAGTAGTTTACCATAATGAACGTAATATTAGTAGTTTACCGTAATGAATGTAATATCAGTAGTTTACGTAATGAATGTAATATTAGCAGTTTACCGTAATGAATGTAATATCAGTAGTTTACCGTAATGACTGTAATATTAGCAGTTTACCGTAATGTATGTAATATTAGTAGTTTACCGTAATGAGTGTAATATTAGCAGTTTACCGTAATGAATGTAATATTAGTAGTTTACCGTAATAACAGTAATATTAGTAGTTTACCGTAATGAACGTAATATTAGTAGTTTACCGTAATGAATGTAATATAAATAGTTTACCGTAATGACTGTAATATTAGTAGTTTACCGTAATGTATGTAATATTGGTTGTTTACCGTAATGAATGTAATATCAGACATTTTAACCTCAGTGTGTAAAATACAGAGAGATTAGATTAGATTACTTTTTTGATGTAATCTAACACAAAGTACTCAGTTGTTTAGTTACATTTTGATAAAAGTAATCACTTATTGTACTCACAGCATTAACGTTGTCACTAGTTATCTTCCATACAGTGTTTTCTGCTGTAACTCAATATATTTATTAACTTCTTCCACTAGAAGCTTTAATTCCATCAGATCATATTTCTGCTCGTCTAAACTCTCCAAGACACTAAACTCTCATTTAAACATGACACAGTTTCATTCCTCTATTAATGATGTTAGGTGTAAGTGTAGTAGCAGTAATATCTCTCAGGTCTCTGGTGTTTAATCATCTATAAACTATAAACTATAAACTATAAACTATAAACTTGTTGTATCTTGTCCGTTCTGTCTCTCAGGTCTCTGGTCTCAGCGTCTCCTCAGCTGAAGTCTCGTCTGGAAGCGGCTGTTAAAGGAAACCAGGAGAGTCTGAATGCTAAAGCTAGCAGCGCTAACTCCGCCTCCCGCAGCGGCGCCAAGTCCTCGCCAAGCATCACGCTCAAAACCAACTTCCTGTGAGGTCTCCGACTTCCTGTGAGGTCACCGACTTCCTGTGAGGTCACCAACATGGCGGAGAGAGGGACGGAGGTTAATCCCACATAGCGTGCTGCATTCACTGTCCCCTGGGACAAAACACTACATGTACTGAGTCTGATGACAGGAAGCAGACACGCTGCCATGTTGGAGGAGTGACATCACACCGTCATGATTACATCACCATGATGTCATCCTGAGCCTTCCAACATGGCGGCGTTTCTCTGTGTGAGCGCTAATATAAACTCTACAGACAGATTACATCATTACATCACTACATCATTACATCACTACATCATTACATCATCACTATATTACATCATTACATCATCACTATATTACATCATTACATCATCACTATATTACATCATCACTATATTACATCATCACTATCATTCATGTTCATGTTAAAGAACCAAACTGCTGCTTTTAGTTTTATCCCAAAAACTATCAAATATCTAGACCAGTACTCATATCTAGACCAGTACTCATATCTAGACCAGTACTCATATCTAGACCAGTACTCATATCTAGACCAGTACTCACATCTTGACCAGTACTCATATCTAGACCAGTACTCACATCTAGACCAGTACTCACATCTAGACCAGTACTCACATCTAGACCAGTACCAGTATCTATTCCAGTTCTAATACCAGTACTAATATCTATATCAATACCAGCACTGTTACTCCTACAGTGATCTTAGTCCCTGAATGCAGCACTGAGTGTCCCTGAACGCACCGTGACAGCGAGCAGAAGCTTCATGTTTCATTTTACAGCAAAACATTTTTTATATTTTTGGGATAAAAAGAAGAAACATCAGCGTGGTTCTTTTCTTTAGTGTCTGACTCATCAAACATCTTCTAATACGAGTCAGACTGAAGCTGCTGTCTGTTATTGATCCACTTCAGTCAATCAATCAATCAATCAATCAATCAATCAATCAATCAATCAATCAGTAACGAGGGGAAACATTAAATATCAGCTGGAAGGTTTTGATCTGAAGTTATAAATCAAATGAAATGATTCATCTAAATGTTTTTACACTCATCAGTTTTTAATATTATTTGATCTTTTTTAAATAAATATGAATGATTTTATTCTGTTTGAATGGTTCAGAGTCCAGAAAATGTGAAAATCTTCATTTTTGATCATCTGAACATAAAGTTTAAAAAACGCTGCAACAGAAAGAAAAATGAAGATATTAATAAATATATGAGATTATTTTATAAATGAAGCTGAACATGTTTAAGGTTTAATAATAAACTTCATGAACACAATATAAAATAAAAGTCACTCATAAAAAATTTCAAAATAAAAGTTCAGTTTTAAAGTTTTAAATGTAAAAAGTGAAAGATTAAAGTCAGATATGAAATATAAAGTATAAAAGCAGAAAGACTTTTAAAGAGTTCAATCAAATAAAATGATTTTACAATAAAAGATAAAAATATTAATAATTCATTATTTTATTATAAATGATTCTACATATCAGCCCTGTGATTGGCTCCTCCTCCTCTTCCTCCTCCTCCTCCTCTTCCTCCTTCTCCTCATCCTCCTCTTTCTCCTCCTTCTCCTCCTCTTTCTCCTCCTTTTCCTCATCCTTCTCCCATTCGTCCTCCTCATCCTCCTCTTTCTCCTCCTTTTCCTCCTTTCCTCCTCTTCCTCCTCTCCTCCTCCTTCTCCCATTCCTCCTCCTCTTCCTCCTCCTCTTCCTCCTTCTCCCATTCCTCCTCTTCCTCCTCCTCCTCCTCCTCCTTCTCCTCCTCCTCTTCTTCCTCTCCTCCTCCTTCTCCCATTCCTCCTCCTCCTCTTCTAACTCCTCCTCCTCATCCTTCTCCCATTCCTTCTCTTCCTCCTCCTCCTCTCCCTCCTTCTCCCATTCCTCCTCTTCCTCCTCCTCCTCTCCCTCCTTCTCCCATTCCTCCTCTTCCTCCTCCTCCTCTCCCTCCTTCTCCATTCCTCCTCTTCCTCCTCCTCCTCCTCTTCCTCCTCTTCCTCCTCCTACTAATAATTAATCAGTGTATTAGCAGCCAGTGAGAGTTAAGCTCCACCCGGCTGGAACCAAACCTTCAATAAAACAAGCAGCTCATATTTAACTGCAGCTGTTTGAATGTTAATAAAATAAAGAAGAAGATTTTAATTCTTTCTTTTATTATTTTTATAGAAGTTGTTTTTAGTGTTTCTTTCACGGGTCAGCCTGAAGACTCTGTGTGTGTGTGTGTGTGTGTGTGTGTGTGTGTGTGTGTGTGTGTGTGTGTGTGTGTGTGTGTGTGTGTGTACGGCAGCCTGTAAAGGTCAGTGTATTAATCCATTATCAGCACTTTAGTTTTAATAACACTACGACGTCTGAACTTCACTTTCAGTTTGATTCAAAGTTAAAAACATTTAAAAAGTGTCGACGGAAGTTTGAAGATTGTTTGTTTCCTTTCATCCTTTCATCCTTTCATCCTTTCATCCTTTCATCCTTTCATCGTACCCTTCATCACACACACGCTGAATATTAAACTGCAATAATCATAAAGTAATAATAATAATAATAATAAGCAGGTGAGTCGCTCGCTTCAGTCTTCCAGCTTCTCTGCTTCACACAGCAGCCGAGTGACAGAATGAAAGAAAGAATGAAAGAAAGAATGAAAGAAAGAAAGAATGAAAGAATGAAAGAAGCTCTTTTTTTAACACAGTGAGTAAATAAAACTTGTTTTTCTTCTAATTCTGCTTCCTGTTTTTATTATTAATCAAACACAGATGATGATGATGATGATGATGATGATGAAGGTTTAAGATGTGTTTTTAGCTTTTTACTGAGTTTAATATTAAAAAACTTAAATTCATCATAAATGTCTCAACATTAAGGTAATTATATATCTATATTATAAACATTAAGGTAATTATATATCTATATTATAAACATTAAGGTAATTATTTGTGCCTATATTATAAACATTAAGGTAATTATATATCTATATTATAATCATTAAGGTAATTATATATCTATATTATAAACATTAAGGTAATTATTTGTGCCTATATCATAAACATTAAGGTAATTATTTATGTCTATATTATAAACATTAAGGTAATTATATATCTATATTATAAACATTAAGGTAATTATATATCTATATTATAAACATTAAGGTAATTATTTGTGCCTATATTATAAACATTAAGGTAATTATATATCTATATTATAATCATTAAGGTAATTATATATCTATATTATGAACATTAAGGTAATTATATATCTATATTATAAACATTAAGGTAATTATATATCTATATTATAAACATTAAGGTAATTATTTGTGCCTATATTATAAACATTAAGGTAATTATATATCTATATTATAATCATTAAGGTAATTATATATCTATATTATAAACATTAAGGTAATTATTTGTGCCTATATCATAAACATTAAGGTAATTATTTATGTCTATATTATAAACATTAAGGTAATTATATATCTATATTATAAACATTAAGGTAATTATATATCTATATTATAAACATTAAGGTAATTATTTGTGCCTATATTATAAACATTAAGGTAATTATATATCTATATTATAATCATTAAGGTAATTATATATCTATATTATGAACATTAAGGTAATTATATATCTATATTATAAACATTAAGGTAATTATATGTATATATTATAAACATTAAGGTAATTATGTCTATATTATAAACATTAAGGTAATTATATATCTATAATATAAACATTAAGGTAATTATTTATCTATATTATAAACATTAAGGTAATTATATATCTATATTATAAACATTAAGATAATTATTTGTATATATTATAAACATTAAGGTAATTATATATCTATATTATAAACATTAAGGTAATTATATATCTATATTATAAACATTAAGGTAATTATATATCTATATTATAAACATTAAGGTAATTATATATCTATATTATAAACATTAAGGTAATTATATATCTATATTATAAACATTAAGGTAATTATATATCTATATTATAAACATTAAGATAATTATTTGTATATATTATAAACATTAAGGTAATTATATATCTATATTATAAACATTAAGGTAATTATATATCTATATTATAAACATTAAGATAATTATTTGTATATATTATAAACATTAAGGTAATTATATGTCTATATTATAAACATTAAGGTAATTATTTGTATATATTATAAACATTAAGGTAATTATATATCTATATTATAAACATTAAGATAATTATTTGTATATATTATAAACATTAAGGTAATTATATATCTATATTATAAACATTAAGATAATTATTTGTATATATTATAAACATTAAGGTAATTATTTGTATATATTATAAACATTAAGGTAATTATTTGTATATATTATAAACATTAAGGTAATTATATATCTATATTATAAACATTAAGATAATTATTTGTATATATTATAAACATTAAGGTAATTATATATCTATATTATAAACATTAAGATAATTATTTATCTATATTATAAACATTAAGGTAATTATTTGTGTCTATATTATAAACATTAAGATAATTATTTGTATATATTATAAACATTAAGGTAATTATATATCTATATTATAATCATTAAGGTAATTATTTATCTATATTATAAACATTAAGGTAATTATATATCTATATTATAAACATTAAGGTAATTATATATCTATATTATAAACATTAAGGTTAAGGTAAGATTTTAAGAATATGGCAAATTTATTTTACTGTAGACTATCCAAAAGGCTCAAGAAGAGTCCCAGAGGCTGGACGATTTGAGGAGAGAGCTTGGGTGTCCTGAGAGCATGGTGGAGCAGTGGGTACAGGATGTAGAACAATGGGCTGCTGATGGTACTGTATTTTATTTATTCATTAATAATGTAAGATGATGATCAATTGAATAACTGAGGCTGTATGCTCTGCTTTGCTATGCATTACTGAATGAAATATGAAATGTTTACTTATATTTTATTGTTGTTGTTTTTCTCAAGATTCTCTAGGTACCCAACGCGATGACCAGCAGAATCTTCAGCAGTCCATTGAACAAATGTTTGTCAGCGTGCATCACAAAAAAGCCAGCCTTTATACTCAGACTGGTATGTCGAAAACGCATGTAATATTTCTACCATCTGATGTCTGCATACACACATATGCATCATTTCTGTGGTTTCTAACTTTATAGATAGCAACAAAATTAGACATTTGCGGCGAAGGAAATTAAGAGAGGACAAGAAGAAACTGCTGGAGACAATCAACCTCTATAATGGGCAGGTGTCTAATGAGGAGCAGATTGATGTGGTGAAGGTGGAGAGCAGACTCGCTGTGGTTGGAGGAGACAGTGGGGCAGATCTCATATGGCCATGGGAAATGCACAGCAGTGGTATGGGACAATTTTTCTTTAAAGTGATAGTGAGTCTGTGATCATGGTTGAATAAATTGATGATATGACGTATATGCTACTCTATACATACAAGTATGCCACACAAAAGATCTTGCTCACTTCAGTGTTAATTCTGTAATGTTTGGGCAGATGTGGTGTTTTTGAGTGTCATTTCTATACTTTTCAAATACTTGTTGCCGTTTGGATCTACATTTTTTGTGTATGTATGTATAGCTCAAAGTTGTTGATTGAATGTTGTTTGTATTGTTTCAGAATCCATCAATATCCTCACAAAAAAGAACATTTTTGATGCGTTAATGTCAAAAATGAGGCTCCAGGAAGAAAGGGTCATTGTGGTGAGGGAGATGAGGCAGCACTGCACCTACCTCAGAGGTCTGGCAGAGAACATCAGGGCAAAGATGTTAGAAATGTCCGCTGTCAGGAGCAGTGGTAAGTTAACTTTTATCTCCTTGCAGCTACGGTTTGGGGCATACTATGGATTTGCACCCATGTACCACACTTGTACCACCACTACAGATCTTAGTTAGGAACCTTACAAATGTTCTGATTTTAGTTTTTTCAAATTTACTGTCCTAATTCCTGACCACTACAGGAACAAACCTATTGATTTTTGAGGGTGACATTTACCCTGGCACAGTAGTCTTGGACTCAACCATAACTAGATAGGATAGGTTCAGACGTCATACTGATCATAAAAAGTGTCTAGTAGTGTTTTGAATTCCTTGTGTCAGAATGTAAATTCTCGACTTCTTCAGTAAAGTGGGTAAAGGTCTAGTTGAACATCACAAACGCACTGAAATTTTGCCTCTTACATTTTTCCTTCTAGGAAGTTTAAGTGAAGTGGGACATCGTGGGCTACAGTGTCTGCTTCAGAAAAGGCTTGCCAATGTGGAAGACAAGTTCCGGCTTGTATGTGCAAGCTACAGCCAGGCCCTGGGACCTAATGCTGCGTCTTTGCTGGAGGACTGGCCCCAAGAGACACCAGAGTGCCACAAAGAACTGAATGACAGTTCAGAGGACAGTGACTTTGAGGCAGTCTGAATCTGCTTCTTGACATGAGGTGTATGCCAATTCTGATTGGACTGCAATAATAGATTGATTTATTGAGTTGGAAAACAGTTAGTTGCAGTCCTGTATTACTGTGGCATCTATTTGTGTTGTATTCTTTTTATTGTAATGCACTCTGTTGTAGTGGAGTATTGTGTGTTGTCAGTGCTTTTCTTTATTTAAAGGAATTTTATACTCTGCTGGATGTAATATATTTCATACTGTGTGCTCCAGTATGATGTCATTCATGGTGATAGTGTGACTAATCTTTGGAATGAGCCACTTATGTACATGTCACAACACAAAAAAACCTTTCCAAAACATACACTTGATCAATACCAATGGTTGATTCTTGAGTGTAGTATTTGCAGTCATTACTGTACCAACTAAAGGAAGTAGTGTATCATACCATTACATCAGATATGTATAAAAATGTGTTCCAGTACTTGTAAACTTGTTCATGCTGAAGTGTATGATAATAAATTTTGTTGAAATTGTTTTTTTTTTTCTATTTGTAACACAGTACTCCAGTTATTTTATTGATTTATTTTTGGTAGATTATAGACACAAATAAACAATCATTACTATTGATATTATTATCATTAGTAGTAGTAGTAGTAGGAATAGGCACATGATGCACTGTTACTGTTGACAAAAACTATGCAATAAGACTTTAGTCAAAAAGCCTATGAAAGAAATTCACTATGTGATTGATTGAACACATTTCACATTATTTTAAGAGGCTGTCCTCCCCTAGGTCGTTTGTACATGTAGTTTAAAAGTCTTCCTCAATATAAACACACACTCCATGCGTGTGCATTACATCTCTATGTATTTGCACTTGTCATTTTCATATATTTAATGAAACTGGGCTTTCCATTTGGCATTACATCCAACCCCTACTGTTGCATAATCATGAAAAAACAAAAAATATCCAGGGTAAATAGTTTGTATGACTGAGAAAGGGTCTAACCCTAACCCTAATCCTAAATAAAGCACTTTAGGCCTTCTTCAAAACCTCTAGTACTCCCCTAGATTGTCATCAGTATTACAATCTCCTAAAGTGACTAATTTTGGTCCCTAATTCCACTAATAAATGACAAATAAACAAACAAACAAACAAGAGATTCATTTTATCAACTGGTCCTTCAAAGTGCTCTTAGAAACTAAGCCTGGGATATGGCTTGGGTTAGGGTTAGGGTTAGGGTCTGTGAAATATAAAAGTTAAAACTTTGTAATTGTCCAAATACATCATTGGAAAGGTCTTGGCCTGGAGAGTAACATATGTCAGTTTGAAGACTCTACATAGCTCCTGCTTTGAAATATTGACCTTCAAACCTTAAACTTGGTGCTTATAGAAAGCTTAAATTAGGGTTGTAAAATAGGGTTATGAAATGATATTTCTACTGAATATATCAAATATCTGGTACAGCCGAACTAGTAATCACACTGTATCAAAATCATATATGTAAAGAAAAAGTACAGTCGTTGCTTAACAGCTGCTATTTCCACTAATATCTTATAAATTGCGATTTGGGGGCGGTAGTTTTGGGTCCTAAATTAGGGTTGTAAAGTAGGGTTATGAAATGATGTTTCTACTGAAATTATCAAATATCTGGTAAAGCAGAACTAGTAATCACATTGCATATAGATGATATTTGTTAAGAAAAAGTAAATATGTTGCTTTATTCCAGATTTTAAAAAAAGCGGGGGGGGGGGGGGGGTTCCCTTCTGGGAGCGCATGACGTCACTGGGAATGCCCACTACAATACCAACGACCGTATAGGTCGTTGGTATTGGAGGACTTATTGTATTTTAATCATATCAGAGCAAATCATAGTATAGTATGGCCAGAATGTTTTATACAGACAAAGAGTGTGAAGAATGTATTTCTATATTTAACAAAATGTAGTTATCATGAATTCAAATGATAAATAAGACTTACTTTATTCATCCCCAAAAGGAAATTCAAATGTCTGTCAGCTCATTTATTGATCAAAGACGTGAAAAAGCCTGATGACTGTAGATACATAATATCTACTGTATCTCTGAGTCCTTCAGTGGAGAGAGAGAGGAGCCTGTTGTTTCTTTGGTCCATCAAGGTGCTAAGTGGCTGACCTTTGTCATTCAGGATGGCCTCCATCGTCTTCATTGTGTGTCCCCCACATCCCCCCGATAGCCTTCCCATATTATTATCTCCAAGAGCAATGTACCAATGATATTAAAGATGAAGACTTAATTTGGTATTTCTTTATTGAAGAAAGTACTGCAAATGAATACTCATTGCTTCAAGTGGCAATAATTGTTGTGCAAAAAAAAAGTCACGATACATAGGACAAAGTGCAAAAGATATAGAGCTTCAAGTGGCAATGGAGAGGTTCAGGCCCACGTGGTCGTCATTTTTATGTTTGAACAGAAACAATTAAGAACAAAAAAATAACAAAACAACATGACAAACACAAGGGCACTGCAGTCCATTCTGCACTTTGGCAATATTAGCAAGTGGTGTCTTTCTCCGGCACCCACTCCAATGGCCAGTCCTTTCCACTGTAACAAAAAAAAGAAAGCAACCAAAGTGTCATTTTTGGTGGGAATGTCTGTAAACATAACTTTTAAATGAATATCATATACAAACATGTATCATATACAATCATATTAGCATGTACAACAGTCATCCACTAATAAAATGAATAAAGTGAGATTAATGCAGTGATGCAGTGATGGACAATTTTAGGATTTTTAAATAAGCCTCTTTCTGAGTTCTGTACAATGGTGCTGTTAGCAGAGAAACATGATAGATGTTTTAGAATTTCTGACTGAGACAATGCAGCCACTTTATATTCAATGACACTACATTCACAGGGTGGACTAAACCTACATGGCTTTATTTATTTTTCACATTTCTCCTAGAAGACTAATAGATTTTATATAATGTAGGCTATTTCAGCACTGAATGTTTAGTGTGGGGATAATAATTTAGTCAATATTGGGCATGAATAGATTATTGGTGTGCATGTGAATGTTCTCAGTGTTGGTGTCAAATAAAATATACAGACTGGAGACAGATTAGGAGAAAACAACATAACATGTAAACTATATGGCGACTCTAACTGGCTATGTGCTGCAAATCAGTAGTCATACATACCAGAGTTTGCACGGCTCCCACTCCACCAGCTTCAATTTTTGTCCCTAAAAAAATAAAAGAGACTTTTTCAGTTCAAATCTTTGACTGTACCACTGTCTTGAAAACTTACACAGATTACAGAAAAACTATCAGCAATTTTTGACTGGAAGATTCTCTAACATGAGACTTTCTAGAAAAAATGGAGTTCAGAGGTTGCTTTTATTGACTTTTCCACTATATGAAATACCAACAGTGATAGACAAGAACCAAAAGAGCACTTGAACAGAGTAATTTCACAGACAGAATATTATCATTTTGAATTCCTTATGATTACGGAAGCAGGTGAATGACTCTGACTGTGTGTGATTATTGAACCTTTACAACTTTGCATTTGGCAACCCTCTTCACAGGGTAGAAATCTTGGCTCCCTGACACTGTATGTGGGCATTCTGAAAGGGAAATATGAAGTTCAAAAATCTTAATACTACACTAAACCTTTACAGACTGGTTTTTATTGTAGTTATTCTGGTACAGAGCTTGCATGCATCACTGGTAAATTACTGTAATCAATGGATTATAGAGATGGGTGATAGGATAAATATATTGGCAATCAGTACTCAAATCAATTCAAATTACTGTTTCATGGAAGTGTAGAGCACTTCACAGCAGAGACTAGGGTATTTTTGTCTTTGACAACCAAGATCACTCCAAAATCATGTGTTACTAGACATGTCTGTTTACAAAGAATGGACACACTTACTGTATGAATTACGGGAAATGTGCAATGAGACCAGTGGGGAAAATAAAAGATTACAGTCTCATTCACTGTCAGCTAATGCTCTTACGAACATCTAAACTGAGAGCAAGTGATGACCAAGACTAGATCAATGCAAATCCCACACTACAGTACAAATTTAAAATTAAAGGTGGAGCAATCAAACTGTAAGCACATTCATTTAGAGTGGAAACAATGAATCAACTATTGCATTAATCAAGTATCATTTATTTCATTATGAATTTAGCCTCTCAGGTGTGAATACGTTTTAGTTTCTTTACTCCTCTATGACGTGTACTGACTGGACACTGACACTACTATGGACAAAAAATATTTGATTACTTCATTGTGTTTTTTGGAAAACAATGACAAATATGTACATATATTTTTTAACCATATTCTGACATTTATGGGTTTACATTATGACACACCTTTCCTTTTCCGTTGGAGCACTGCACTGGGAGCTGGACAGCCTTCTTCCACAATGTCATCTATTACAGGAAAGGATATAAAATAAGTGATCATGATTAAAAACTATTACATCAATGTGAATAACATAAACAATAAAATATATCAGTTTACAATTGGAGAATGCTCTTAATGTGTCAAAAGGTATTTACATTTTTTATAGATCCAGTGATTTTCTATTGCATCAGAGATGTCTGGCAATTTTTATGCTCTTCATTGGGGATTAATGGCAGCACACAGTGAACACACCTTAATTGTCCCCAGTCATTTTATTTATGTCTTTCTATTTTTCTGTACTTTGTTTTTATTATGGTGGGGTGGGGGGTTAATTGTATGTTTTAAGTTTCTCAAATTACATGTTTTTCTGTTTTATATAAAGCACATTGAGTTGCCATTGTGTATGAAATGCGCTATATAAATAAAACTGCCTTGCCTTAAGGATAACCTGGCTTTAGCCGGCTAATACAAACATTTCTAGCTGCCAAATTACTGAATTACTTGTACATTCCTTTTGGACTAACATTATCGCAGTGAAGGAATTGATACACAGTGGATGATTCTACAGCACCATAGTTGTACTTCATATTTCACATTTAATTGTCAAATCTTCCACATCCACGTTAATAACACAAATTACTTAAATCAATTTCTGAAAGTGTCTATGCACCTGAAGCACCGGAAGCCATATGAACACCCAGAGAAAATCAAGGCTCTATTTTTGCCTTGCGCAATGTGGTGCACAGCAAAACCTAGCACAGTGATGTAAACATGTGTGCTCCATGCTTTATGGACTATGCACTATAGAACATCTAAATAGGGCCCTACGTGTCCTAATATAGTCTAGGCCTTAATCCAATAACCTGTTTTCTTTTCTATCCTTATTTTTTAATATCCATTCCTGCCAGTCTTATACACAATGGGATGTCTGGTGTTGAGAACTTATTTACATTTTCACATTAGACAAAGTAACAATATGATTTTGTGGGGCTTGCTATTTGTGTCCTACATACCTTTTTCTAAAGAAAGTGGGGCTGCTGGAGTTCCTTCTGAGGAATGGGGTCCAGATGTTGATGGTCCAGTTTGGGCTGCTGGTGGCCTAGTCAGGGACTTCACTGATGTAGCAGAGGTTGCTGAGGGATACAATGAAGTCACTGCTACTGGTGGGTCTGGTGGAGCCATTAGTGGTCCAGTTGGGACTGCTGGGGATTCAGGTGGAGCCAGTGTTTGCTGGGGATCTGGTGGAGCTACTGGTCCAATTGGTGGTTCAACTGGGGCTGATGAGGATTCATCCAACTGTCCTGTGGCACCTTGTGGGACCCAGTCTGCATAGCAGAGGAATAGGAGTAGTCATTACATAGTAATATTACTTTAATTAGTTTAAATTAACAACATAATAAGTCAATGTAGAGACTCAAATAGACATTATCATTTTAAATCATCACTTATGGACCACTATAGGTGGTGTGGGGTAGTGCAGTGATACGCCTATGCACTGTTGACTTCGGTATTGACCAGCATTCAAATACTGGTTAAAGGGGTGATCAAATGCATGTTGCATTGGATAAAAGGCACCTGCTAAATGAATTGTAGAACCACTACAAGTGTGTGTTGATGCCTGCTCAGCCATATTTGCTTTCCTCTGAATGTTTATGGTTTTGGTGTGTAGCTGCCAATCAATACAGCACACAGGCGTTGATGAGCTACAGATCCCATTCTATATCTCTTTCTTCCGCATAGTGTTTAGACACAAATTGAGGAAATTAAGGAAATAATGTTTATCCAATTCACTTCACTTATTGCATCAAACACTGATGCAGTCTACCTTTAAAGTTTACCCAAAAGGACTATTTGGTGAAATGAAATTAAGCTTCCTAAAATTTGAAACATTGAGACATTTTATTGTACTACAATATATTCCAAGTTGTGTTTGTCAAAGTAAACTTGAGTGATGTTTTCTATGCGGTTAATGTTATAGACGCAATGCGCAATATAGTATATTGTAAAATACAGAGTTAACTAGGGCTTTACCAAAAAGATTGTCAGTTGAATTGGATTTTGCTGTTCAATATGAAAATAGGAATATTTGTTAGTTGCCTTTCTTTGTTATTGGTGATGCCAAAATTTTAAATTTTGTATTTGGTCAGAAAGTGAGTATCGTACTCACTTAAATTTAAAAAGTATACCACAAAGCATTTCTCCAATTGAACATCCATCCATTCATTCTCTACTGCTACCGCTGTTGAGGCCAGGGCAGGTTGGAGCCTATCCCAGCATCTTTCGGGCAAGTACAGAAGTACTTGTAAGTTGCCAGTTCATCACAGGGCTACAGACAGACATTAACACACACACTGACACTTTTGGACACTTTAGAGTTTCCAATTAACCTATCCCCTCATGCATGTCTTTGGACGGTGGAGGAAGCCAGAGTACCTGGAGAGAACTCACACAGACACAGGAAGAACATGCAAACTCCACACAGAAAGATCCAGGAGAATCTGAGAATCTTGATTAGGTTAATGGAACATCTTCCTTTACTGCTGTCCACTGTGATTGACTGTTCAGCTGACAGCAGCCTAGCAAGTTATCTATTCAAATACATTTCTAATTGATTTGACCTCTGTTCTTAGTCTTCTTGGAGGGCAGAAAAATGTGTGGACTCAACAGCAATAGCTTTTTTACTCCGCAAGGATCAGTGCTACTAACTACAAAAGGTAAGTATAAGTATACAGCCCTCAATGTGCATAGAGCACTAGGTTTAGGGTGTTGCCTAAAACGCAATGAGTGACTGAAAAAACCTGCACATCTATATAAGTTTGTAAAAAAGTTCCATCTCCTCAACCTACAGAGTTTAAGCATAGTGACAATTAAATTTGTTTTCACATAAATGGGTTACTCATTGTCACTGTGACCACAAAGCTGAAAACCAAACACAGAAGACTAACCTTTTAAAATAAATTACAGACCATTCTTACCATGAACAACAAATCCATAAAGGTCCTTCATTCTGTCCACACATGTAGTGGCGTTCGTGGATAAGTGGCAACGAGGCACTAGCACCTCGGACACCCAGGTGTTTGTTTTTTTGCCAGGTTTGGCTGTAAATAGCATTGCCCTTACGCCCAGGGCCTGCAGTTTTTCTAGCTAAAAAGGACACACACAAAAGAAAAGTAAGAGATAACATTAATATTAACTTTCATAACGACATTTGCAAATTGCACTGCATTAAAACAATAAAAAGGAATATCATACCAATATATTTGCTTCATCCTCGATATGCGAAGCAGTCCTTTTTTTCTGGTTTGAATGTAACCAGCTCTCCCGTTTTGCGTCAAATTTTGCAAGTTTCTTTTTAAACCTCAATTTCAGTGGCTGTGTTGCCTTGCATATTTTGCAGGTTTTTGAGGCGACATTTAAAATAGCAGGACAGGCCACACACTGCCGTGAAGTCGACCCCTGGCCTGGCATGTCATATGAGAGAGAGAGAGAGAGAGAGAGAGAGAGAGAGAGAGAGAGAGAGAGAGAGAGAGAGAGACACAGAGAGAGAGAGATTGAGAGAAAGAGTGAGAGTGAGAGAGTGAGTGCACTCTGGGAGTGGCTCTTAAAAGAGCCGTTGGTTTTCAATAGAAAAGGGTCAAGGAGTGGTAAAGGTAGGAGGTTGGTCTGGGGTGGAGCTGTTGGACAGAAGAAGATAAAAACATGGTCAATTCTCTTGCAGCAAGTCTTATTGGATTTCACAAAGGGCAAATACTGAATTCTTAGTCATCTTCAACATGTCAACTACAAGCATGCTAGCAAAACACAGTGGATATTGTGGACAATACAGATCTACAGGATTGTGCTGAATTCATCAAAATGAATTAAATATGCCGTTTAGATAACTTCACTGCAAGCTTGTGGCTGCATAACTAACTTGTTGTAGGAATATGCAAAATGGGAGCAGACTGGAGAGCCACCACCACCGAAAGGGGTGGACATTAATACACAGAGGCTCGTCTAAGCATCGATTGTCTGCCTCCTGTAGCTATAGCAACCTATGACGCATACAGAATAATTAGCGTCTTAACCATAGACTGTATCTTCACCTACTACCATTTATTATTTAGCCATTTGTCAAGAACTCATGCACACGTACATATAACTTCATAGGCAGGCTAAAACGTCATTAGCACTGTTTAAAAGGACCTTCGCTGACCAGAACTGCACGAAAACGATTAAAAAAAAGAAACAAACGAACCTCCATAACGTGTCGTGGGGCCATACTTAACATTAACCAAGACCTCCCCTTACTAATTTAAAGCTGAAAAAAAACGTTCATATAACGTTAGTTGTAAAGCTAATTGCTAAAATAGCTAGCGTTTACTAACCCAATCCTCCGGTTTAATCTCAAGTTAATAACCGTCGGATAGCTACCGGCTCTCATCAAATCCAATTAACATGATAAGACACATAGGCGGCCTAGAACATCTCCAACAAAAGGTAATCATAAACAAAATTTAAAATCAGCAACATATCATCAACTTACCTGGTGGGTCGGGATATGGAGAAATGGCGTGTCTGATTTCTTCCTCTGCTTCACAGTAGTTGTTGGCAATGAGAAAATGACTGCCATCTGCTGGTACTGCACGTTAATGTTAAGGCCATGGTAAGCGTGTCCTTCACACGCATGTGAAAGCAAAGCGTGACACTGACACGCAATGCCCTAGTGACCAGCGTGTGTATTACACGCTTTGGCATGATACCGGGTTGCAACATTAAGGTAATTATTTATCTATATTATAAACATTAAGGTAATTATTTATCTATATTATAAACATTAAGGTAATTATTTATCTATATTATAAACATTAAGGTAATTATTTATCTATATTATAAACATTAAGGTAATTATTTATCTATATTATAAACATTAAGGTAATTATATGTCTATATTATAAACATTAAGGTAATTATATGTCTATATTATAAACATTAAGGTAATTATATGTCTATATTATAAACATTAAGGTAATTATATATCTATATTATAAACATTAAGGTAATTATTTATGTCTATATTATAAACATTAAGGTAATTATTTTATGTGCATGATAAACATTAACAGAATTATTTAAAGGTATATGATAAATATTAATTTGATAATTTAACTTCTAGGAAAGCATAGAGAGAAGCACATGTAACCTAACTTCTTTTTCAGACATGTAAAATATTTAAATATATTTGTAAGATTAAAACCAGAGTTCAGTCAGAAACGTTTAAAATATAATAAACATAAAGAATTTAAACTACATGTGAGACGTGAAGCTTCCTCCATGTTTGTTTGTTTGGGTTTAAAGTAACGAACGGCACCCTCTGACGTCACAGCGTCCCTTCCACACGATGCCTTCAGGTGCCGTCGGAAAATCCCGGACACCAGAGCTTTGAGTCTGACTGATGCTGTAAAAGTCATTTCTTCAGTTTTAAACACAGAAATCTGGAAAATAAAACAACAAATGAACTGTAAGATTTACCTCAGATGTTAAATAATGTTCACAATATCAATATTTATTATATTAGAAGGAAATAAATAATAATATTACAACATTTTTTAACCTCCGGTGGTACAATTATTGACTAAAGTTTAACCAGTAAAGATGAATTTAACCCTTTATTGGGCAAATAATTATATTTGGTAACTTCTGTAAATATCCCAAAATATCCTTCCTTCTTTCCTTCCTCCCTGCCTTCTTTCTTCCCTTCCTCTTTTCCTTTCTCCCTCCCTCGTTCCTTATTTCCTCCGTCCTTCCTTCCTTTCCTTCCTTCCTTCCATCTGTCCTTCCTCCCTCCCTCCTTCTCTCCTCCCTCCATCCTTCCTTCCTTTCCTTACTTCCATCTGTTCTTCCTCCCTCCCTCCTTCTCTCCTCCCGTCCTTCTTTCCTTCCTCCACCCCCCTTTCTTCTTCCTTCCTTCCTTCTTTCTTCCTTTCCTCCCTCCCTCCTTCTCTCCTCCCGTCCTTCTTTCCTTCCTCCATCCCCCTTTCTTCTTCCTTCCTTCCTTCTTTCTTCCCTTCCTCCCTCCCTCCTTCTCTCTTTCTTTCCTCCCCCCTACCTTCCTTCCTTCCTTCTTTCCTCCGTCCTTCCTTCCTTCCCTTCCTTCCTTCCTTCCTTCCTTCCTTCCTTCCTCCTTCCTTTCAATGAGTGTCCTATAAAGGGTTAAAATGAATAATTTCACTGATCCTGATCAAATATTCCAAATAAATGTGAAGTAAATGTGTTTTTTCCTCCAATCTGATGTTAAAATAAATCAAATGAAACCTCATGATGATGATATATATCAATTTAAAGCTGCATTAATATGTCAATTTATCAATTAATCAACAATAAATTACAATTGAAGGCGAACTAATAAGCATTGCTCCTGTTAAATAAATGACATGAATAGATAAATACTGATTATTATTATTATTATTATTATTATTAGATATCCTTCTATAGTTAAAACAGTGATGCTGCTGAGTGTTTTTATTTGATCTTATTATGTGAACCTTCTGAATATTACACATTTATATATTTCAGAGGTTTACTTTATATTCTCTTTTCTTTATTTGATCACTAGTTTTATCCAGTAAAGATAAATAATGTAGATCTTAAACTGCACTCGTCCTTCATTCATTTAGACCAGGGGTGTCAAACATGCGGCCCGTGGGCCAGAACCGGCCCTCCGAGAAGTCCAATGCGGCCCAGTTTCCTTCTTCCTCTTTTCCTACCTTCCTTCTGTCTGTCCTTCCTACCTTTCTTCCTTCTTCCCTTCCTTCCGATCTTCTTTTCCTTCCTTCCTTCCTTCCTTCCTTTCGAACTTCTTTTCCTTCCTTCCTTCCTTCCATCTGTCCTTCTTCCCTTCCTTCCGATCTTCTTTTCCTTTCTTCCTTCCTTCCTTCCATCTGTCCTTCTTCCCTTCCTTCCTTCCGATCTTCTTTTCCTTCCTTCCTTCCTTCCTTCCTTCCATCTGTCCTTCTTCCCTTCCTTCCTTCCTTCCTTCCGATCTTCCCTTCCTTCCTTCCTTCATCCCTTCCTTCTTGTCTTCTCTTCTCTTCCTTCTCCTCCTTCTTTTCCTTCCATCTTTTTAATGATCTGCCCCACATGAGATCAGATTGGTTTGTATGTGGCCCTTGAATGAAAATGAGTTTGACGCGTCTGATTTAGACTTTTATTGATCAGTACTGTGAGTTTTCCTCTAATCTGACGTTAAACTCAACAAACTAACTCACTTCTTTCTCTCTGACACAAACTGCTGCTCAGACTTTTATTGACTTTATAATATTTATTTGGTCCCTGAGGAATGCTGCTGCTTATCTCTCACTTTATGTTCTGGCTCATTCTGCCTGTTGCGTAAATGTTCTTTAGTTTATCAGATATTTATATTTATATATATTTATATAGTTATATATATTTATATAGTTACATATATTTATATAGTTACATATATTTATATAGTTACATATATTTATATAGTTATATATATTTATATAGTTATATATATTTATATAGTTATATATATTTATATAGTTACATATATTTATATAGTTATATATATTTATATAGTTATATATATTTATATAGTTATATATATTTATATAGTTACATATATTTATATAGTTACATATATTTATACTACACAGCAAAAACGCCAGTGTTAAATCAACTCTGAGTGTTAAATTTAACACCAAGAAAGTGTGTATATGCGTCCACTCTTTTCAGTGTTAATTTAACACTAACACTAGTGTTAATGTTTTTACACTCAGTTATAGTAATTTAAACACTGCAAGGAGTTCAAAATTAACACTAGCTAATATGTGTAGTGTCAATAGTACTCTACATTAGTGTCATTTCAATAAAATGTTACACTGATTACCAATGCATTCAGACCAATGGGTGTAAAATTTGACTACCAATAAACCCACCCACCCTTAAACACAACCACCCGCCAAACTTAATACAAAAAATACACAAGGCAAACACTTCTTTAGAAAAATAGTCTTATTAAATGGCCACCACACCACATTAACAGTTTGCATGGATTCACATATAATTACAGTATGGAACAAGGTACACTTGGTCATCGGTGTCATATGAAAATTGCCTATCACAAGGTCTGTAATATACCAGTTCATTTACACAGGTCACTGTGAAAACTTCATTTTTCTCCTCAATACCAAACGCATTTAAATGATCATCAAAAAAAATATTTGAGACTTTACAAATCAAAAGATAGGCATTGTTGTCTTTAACAATTATACTGTCAATCCTGTTGAACAAAGGCATCTCATTTTCAACTCCAGTAACCACATACATCCCAACTTGATACTCTGTGCCATAGTTTTTGACCCAGGAAGTGGTGGAAACTGACAACACATCAAAAGCTTCATTCAGCACCTCTCCACCCACTATACTGCTGACCAGGACTTCGGAGATCGGACCAAACTGTAATCTTTGGAAATAGAAGTTCTCAAAATGAAATGCTAACTGAGCCTGGTGTTTCTTAACCAGAGTCTTAGCAATATTTTTGAAGTTTTTAACAGATTTCTTGAAGAAATTATGTTTTCCTTCAAATCGCATGCACCAAATGTGTATGAGTGGTCCAATTCTTCTAATACAGCTTGGGTAGTGGATCATATGGTGATGTTTTGGAAGGAGATTGTGCTCTGGGAAGATGGATTTAAAAAGTCTGTGATGTTCAAAAATTAAATGTTTCAAATAACAAGTCATACCATGAGTTACAGTTGGTGAAAACACAATGTTTACAATTTGAATTAAAAGGAGTAACAATTGCCAAAAGGTATCCTCTCTTTTAACTAAATCTCCAAATGTCAGCGGGGCATTGCGTAGGAGGCACCAAGACTGGATTGCATTAAGTCCAAGATCTTTGCTGTTGTCATCCAGCTTAAGACCACCAGGCCTGTTCTTTCTCTGTGTGTATCCATAATTAAAGCTAACAATTCTTTCAGACAATGAACTCAGGGATATTGAATTTGTGATCAAATACTGAAACACCAGCTTTAACTCATATTGCACCACTCCTTCTAGCAGGTCATGCATTATGTCTACAGCGTAATTGTTTGACGAATGGAAAAACTGGAGTGAATTGAGTGGACAGTCTCGTTTGACACCAAATGTTGATTTCAAAGCAGGATTTTCCTGGATGACACGAACATGTTCAACATGAAGGTCTTTTGAACGTAGAGTTAAACCTGGATGATCTTCACTGAAAACTGACTGATATTGACTTTTATCAGTTAGACATAACCTACAGCAGTACGTCGCACTGAATGATTCAACAAAACCAAATAGTGCATGTAGAGCTAAATTGTCTCCTGTAACCTGAATGACTGAACCCTTCACAGGTGTAGCTGAAAAGGGCAACTGTATTCCTTCAGTCTCCAAAATCTTGAGATCATCAATAAGTGGCTTCAGAATTGGCTCAAACCCATATTTCTTAAGATCCTCTGAGTGAAAGAGAGCAACAAGATGGATATTCATTAACACAGAATTGAGCTTTGGTGATAAATTTCTCAAAACAAAATAAACACATCCAAGTTTGTGCACTCCCTTTTTTGAGCCCAATGGATTGGCAGTTTCAAAATCGTCATAGTAGAGCTGGATCTGAAGAGCAGGTTCTTGTTGAGAAAATAAACAATGATTTTTAAAGTAGGACCCATCACATATATCTCTGTAAAATCCCTCCTGGTGTGGTTTTACTTCTTGGAAACTGTTACAGAGTTCAGTGTTACTAAACATAGATGAGAGTGACCCCCGGATAGGTACGTACATGAACTTATCATTGACTGGAACTTGCCTATACGTGCCTGTTATTCTATCTCTTCTTACATCAAAACGGACACCCAGAACATGCTCTACAGGTTCTACTATATTCCATTTCTTTTCAAAATGCCTCATCCTTTTAGATTCTGTGTTAAGAGAAGAAAATGGGTTTTCTAGTTGATCAAAACAACTCTCAACTCTCTCCAAAGTTTCTTTAGATGCATCAGAAGACAAACAATTAACAACAGCTTCCTTTGTGTGAGCATGGATGTCATTAACCAGTTCCTCCATTGAGCCAACTAGACACTGCATAGTACTCTCTGGAACACCTGAGGCTTGAACCTGAGCAATAACAGAGCTGCACATGTCCAGTATATTCTTCTTTTCAACTGGAACATGTGTAGTGACCCTCACAGGAAGATCCACATTCACTGGTGTGGAAGGTCCAGCTACAGGCTCAGATTCAAAACTGCTGACGGGATCTGGATCAAGATAGTCTTTAAGTGCTCGAGATAGGTGACGTTGGTAACCAGAAAATGTACAAAAAACAAATGAACAACCAGGCTCTCCACAGTTCAAGCGCAGAGACCTTCCAGGATACAATCCATGCTCAAACTTCAAATGTCTAAATAACATTGAACAACTGGTGTGGTGTACCTTGCAAATGTAACATGTGTACATTTCTGGTCAAAATGTATCGGCCTTCAAACCTCACAGTGAAGAAGCCTTGCTCTGATTTCTTTTACCCGAGGACTCTCTTTCACTTTGCCGACATCGATGCCATACACGGTGGTTTGGATGAAGATGAAGAAGCTGGACAGCGCGTCATCATACGACACGGCAAAAGCATAATGCGCCTTGAAGAGCTCATCAAAGGCAGCAACTGGGGTCTGCACCCTGCAGGGAATGGCCTTATGGTCCAGGATGATGTAGAAATCCTGGATGCTGTTGCTTCTTTCTCCGACACCGAGGAGAAAGGGCTGTTTGGGGCCAGTTTCTTTAAGGAAGGTCTCCATGCTTGACCCCACCTGAGAGAGAGAGAGATAGATAGAGTTAATGTTTTTACTCAAGTCATTTTAATTCATGTGCGACTGTATGAATGGATGTGTGCAATACACAACTTGATGAATTAATATTTGATAGATGTACACAAGTAATTAATTCAGGGATGGATCTATGAATGTACACAACATTAATTTATTTTTGTGTGATGAATGGATGGATGATTTTTAAAAACAATTTAACTGCACCCCCCCAATTACCCTGTCATATTAGCTCCTAAAAACATTGCATCAGTGATGTACAGTCCTAAGAAAATACCTTCATGAACTTGATCAGGCGTCTAGCAGCCTCCGATGCACTCATCTTGCCGCCCTTCTTGCCTTTAACTGTTGGAGGCAAGAGGTGAAGCAGCAGAAGGATGGCGGCCATCTCAGGGTCCCACTCTTCAGAATGCCACACTGCAGAATTAGAAGTGACACTATAAAATGTCTTTTATTTCCTTATAAGCATTACAGCATCAGTTATAGTAAAGTTTTCTTAATATGTTTAGCAGTGAGGTACAGTATGTGATTTGTAGTAAAGGGGCCAAAAACATGAAAGAATACAACAATGTCCTCTTTTGTTGTGTACACTAAAGGCATGTGCAATCTACTGTGTCCACTATTCAATTAACACTTACCACCATCATCAGATCAGACTCCTGTTGTGCAGACAGAAGTAGCTCATCCACATGCGGACTCGAGGATAGATTCTTGCAGCAATCTGCGATGACTCTTGGTTTGAAAAATGTTGGCCACTTGGAAAGGAATTTACCAGACACCTCCTCACCAAAGATCATTATGAAGTCTTGGTCGATCTTAAACAGAAAACGTTTGTGTGTGTGAGAATGAGAACACCATTGTAATGGCGCTATGGGTGTCAGTTAATAAACAGTCAAGCTAATCACAAAGTCATCAGCAATTAATTTTATGTTTACCAAGCCAGGTGTATCCAAGAATCTGGGAAAGAGATCCAGGACAGTAGAGGCAGTACCCGGGTCTTGAACCACCTTTTGCCTGTGCTGGAATGTTGCCTTCATCTTATTTTTGACAAGGGTCGTATCACTTGAGTGTTTCATCACCGATATGGCTTCCTTGCATTCATCACCGGTCAACTGCTTCTCATCTGAACGGATACTGCGTGGAGTCTTGGGGCCCTCTTGAAAAGTGGTCTTGGATTTCTTGCTGTCTTGAGCAGAGTTCCGCTGAACTGTTTTCAGCCTCCACGCTAGGTAGCCGGAACCACTCTGGTGATCATAGAAATGTTCCTGTTGATAAAGAAAAACACATCAACTCACATCAACTGAGAAAAAACTCCAGGAAAACCCTTGAACAGGGAAAAAATGGAGAAACCTCAGGGTGAGCAACGGAGGAGGGATCCCTCACCCAGGACTGGCAGACTTGCAATAGATGTTATATACAGACAAAAACAGTTTACAACACAGAATGTATGGGGATGCATTACTGTTTATACTCACATAGCCATTCTTGGAATCAGGGTCCTTCAATTTAGGGAACAGTGTTGTAATCCCAAGTGCGTAGAGGATCCGCACATTCACCGGAGGGACCCTCCTGAAAAAAAAAGATAATTTCTCCAAAATTAGTTAATAGAAAATAATAAAAATGACTTTTTTTTCAAAAATAAGAACTAAATAAAAACTACAATAATAATAATAAAAAAACTAAAACTAAAGTGAATATCAGATAACATCAGCTTAGTTGTAGTTAGAGATGCTAAAGTTGCTGGAAGAAAACGCCACAGCTCAATGTGGTACAACTTAGAGTATGACCCACAGGTAAATAAGAGTGAATGGAAACGTGATGGGAACATTATGGGATGCAACTAAAAGGGAAAAAGTTAATTTTCAGAGGTCTCACAGAGGCTTTCTCCTAAAACCTGAAAAACTAAAACTAAGACTGAGTCAATTCCTCAAAATAAAAACTAAACTAAAACTGCTTCATCACTTGTTGAACGAACGAAAACTGAACTGAAACAAAAAAGCAAATTGAATAGCTAAATAAAAATAAAAACTAATGAAAAATTTAAAACTATAATAACCTTGATGTGCACATGGGTGTGGGTGAAGACATAATTGGCAGCGACTTTTAGAGGTAAAAAACAAAACAAAAAAACAACTACAACCTGTTATTGCAAGTGCATTCACTTACCCATGGCTCTCCACCATATCTGCCACAAGAATGTTTACCATCTTTCTTCTTGCAACATCACTGATGGAGCTTGTTTTCTCGTATTCTTTGAATATTTCTTTTCCACCAGGCTTTGAAAACAGAGCGTCTCTAACATTCTGAAATGACAATAGCATAACATTCACACTGCAGGTACAGTAGATACTTCAGCCTGTACCCCGAGCTGATGTAACAGTTGGTTAAGGGGTGCATGATAAATGAGAATTAGCTAACATAACGGAGCTCTGGGTTTTCAGTCCGATACCTACTGAAGCTGCAGTACTAATATTGTGAAATTTTAATGTAAGGTTTGACATCGGTCTAATTAACATCAGGGTCAATATCAGGTGGTTAACTTACATCTCTTGCAACGTTGCTATCCAAGGGTCCTTCAACCAGTTGTCTTTTCCTAGCTTTGGTAGACTCCAGTATCAGCGTTGAGTCAGAACCTGATGATGACCCTTGGGATGCACGTGATGGTGATGGTGACCAGTCTGATAAAGATGAGCCCTCTGTGAACTCCTCAGCATTGCTACCTAAGAAAACACACAGCTTTGCATAGTAAATGACGCAATTGACCATGAGAGGAAACAAGTTACAGCTCAATTTACCTTTTGTAGAAAACAAAAATTAAAAATATAAGCCCCCAATCCCTTACCATCACATTCTTCGGCCTTGAATGACACCCCAGATGATTTCAAGAGCTCATCGAATATGTCCGAATCCACTTCCACGTTAGAGGAATCCTTCAGGCCCAAGGAAGCAGAACCTGGCAAATTGAATTTTGCCAGCACTAAAACATAAGATACTGTAGATAAGCAAGATTTGGGAGGGACAAACATGCATTAATGAACAGAGCTGATGAACTATACACCGGAGTTAGCAGGAAAGCTAATTTTCATCTGTAGTCTCTAGGAAAAACATTGGAAAACCCTAAATGCACAAATAAACATGACAGTCAAATTAGCCTAACAGTTACCTGCTTGCAAAAACTGGGAGTAATTGTACTCTTCCTCCACCTGTGGTACCCTGACCCATTTGCTGACTCCTTTATACTCTACAGGAACCAGCATGTTGCTTCAAAGACAAGAATGGCATAACTTATTATTCGTAATTTCTTACATTTACACTCAGTGTTTCCCGCCTGGGGTGGAGTGGGCGGGTAATTTGAACACTGTACAATTACCGGACTACCACGCACATGGCAGCCAACATGACACTGACGGTGATGAAGGAAGATGAAAATGTTAAAAAAAACACTAACACTGTATTACTACACAATTACATTTAACCCAACACTACCAAACACAATGTAGGCCTATTTACAATGTGCCATGCACATGGGTAATGTTGTCATACTATATTTGTATCGTGTGTATCTTTTCGATAAATTCCTATTACTCAAAAAGCCTTTCCTTTATAGACACTTTTAATAATTTGAGAAACTAATGTTAGATAAACCCTGGTCCAGGCAGCATGTTGGCCAGTGCTAGCGAGCTAAGCTAACGTTAGCTAGCTAGCGAAGTTGGCTAGCTAGCTAGCAGCCAAAATCAACCACAAAAAACGCTAATATCAATCCAAAAGCGACAATTTTATCGACCGAAACTTAACTTACCGTAGAAAGAAGAGATTTGGACGAAGCAAGTATGACTGCAGTCTGAGTGCTGACTCCGTGTGTGCCACTAGTGAGGGTGTGTGTGCCAGTCACTGCCAAGGCAAGCGATTCAAATGGTGGGTGTGGCCAATTGAACGAGCCAGAGTGTAAATTCAGAGTGATTCTCAGAACGACGGATATCAACTCTAACACTATCAGGAGCTGACTCTTGGGGGAGTTAATTTTGATCAATTCTGAGTAAAATTAATGGTAACCCCTGTTAATTTACACCAACACCAAAAAAATAACACTGGCACATTTGCTGTGTACGATCGCTGGAACCTGTAAATATCCCAAAATATCCTTCCTTCCTTCCTTCCTTCTTTCCTTGCTTCCTTCCTTCCTCCCTGCCTTCTTTCTTCCCTTCCTCTTTTCCTTTCTCCCTCCCTCGTTCCTTATTTCCTCCGTCCTTCCTTCCTTCCTTCCTTTCCTTACTTCCATCTGTCCTTCCTCCCTCCCTCCTTCTCTCCTCCCTTCCTTCTTTCCTTCCTCCATCCCCCTTTCTTCTTCCTTCCTTCCTTCTTTCTTCCCTTCCTCCCTCCCTCCTTCTCTCTTTCTTTCCTCCCCCCTACCTTCCTTCCTTCCTTCTTTCCTCCG
Organism: Scomber japonicus; assembly: GCF_027409825.1. Classification (NCBI taxonomy): domain Eukaryota; kingdom Metazoa; phylum Chordata; class Actinopteri; order Scombriformes; family Scombridae; genus Scomber; species Scomber japonicus. Next base: position 1,333,731 of record NC_070593.1, read on the forward strand.
TCCTTCCTTCCTTTCCTTCCTCCCTTCCTTTCAATGAGTGTCCATAAAGGGTTAAGTTTCTACACGACAGGAAGGACAAAATAAATCCTTCAAATTTAAAGATGTTGATTAATCCAACTATTAGAGAAGCTGATTCAATCATCGTCTCTGTTAACCCTCCTGTTGTCCTCAAGTCAAGGAAGGAAAGGAAGGAAGGAAAGGAGGAAGGAGGAAGGAGGAAGGAGAGGAAGGAAGGAAAGGAGGAAGGAGGGAGGAAGGAAGGAAAGGAGTAAGAACAAAAGAGGAAGGAATTTAGGAGAGAAGGAATGGAGGAAGGACAGAAGGAAGGAAAGAAAGGAGGAAGGAGGGAAGAAGGAAGGAAAGAAAGGAGTAAGGAGGGAGGGAGGAAGGAAGGAAAGAAAGGAGTAAGGAGCGAGGAAGGAAGGAAGGAAGGAATGAAAGAAAGGAGTAAGGACAAAAGAGGAAGGAATTTAGGAGAGAAGGAATGGAGGAAGGAAAGAAAGGAGTAAGGAGGGAGGAAGGAGAAAAGAAAGGAGTGAGGAGGGAGGGAGGACGGAAGGAAAGAAAGGAGTAAGGAGGGAGGAAGGAAGGAAAGAAAGGAGTAAGGCAGGAGGGGGGGAGAAGGAAAGGAGTAAGGAGGGAGGGAGGAAGAAAGGAAGGAAGGAAGGAAGGAAAGATAGGAGTAAGGCAGGAGGGGGGAGGGAGGGAGGAAGGAAGGAAGGAAGGAAAGAAAGAAAGGAGTAAGGAAGGAGGGAGGAAGGAAGGAAGGAAAACAGGAGTAAGGAGGGAGGGAGGAAGGGAGGAAGGAAGGAAGGAAGGAAGGAAAGAAAGGAGTAAGGAGGGAGGAAGGAAGGAAGGAAGGAAAGAAAGGAGTAAGGAGGGAGGAAGGAAGGAAGGAAGGAAAACAGGAGTAAGGAGGGAGGAAGGAAGGAAGGAAGGAAGGAAGGAAGGAAGGAAGGAAGGAAAGAAAGGAGTAAGGAGGGAGGAAGGAAGGAAGGAAGGAAGGAAGGAAAGAAAGGAGGAAGGAGGAAGGAGCAAAGAAAGAGGGGAGGAGGGGAAGAAGGAAGGAAGGAAGGAAGGAAGGAAGGAAGGAGTAAGGAGGGAGGAAGGAAGGAAGGAAGGAAGGAAGGAAAGAAAGGAGTAAGGAGGAAGGAGCAAAGAAAGAGGGGAGGAGGGGAAGAAGGAAGGAAAAATTTAAGAAAGAAGGAAGGAAGGAAGGAAGGAAGGAAGGAAGGAAGGAAGGAAGGAAGGAAGGAATAGATTTTAATCAGATTTCAAAGTAAAATAAATATATTAAACAGCTGAACTGAAGTAATATTATATTTATATGCTGATAATATTGTTTTACAGTTTATTAATAACCTCGTATACTTTCTTATATGACTATAAATAAACTAAAAGGTGATTTTTATACATATAGAATAAATGATTGTGATCAGCAGTAAATAGTTTTGGGTTAATAATCATTGTTAATGTATGACATCATCACAGGAACACATTTATATATATACAAAGATCCAGTTTACTGTGTTTAGTATTTTATTTATTTTATCCTTTTTTTCTCTTATTTATTTATTGTTGTTTCTATGTTTAGTTCCACTCTTCTGTTGTCAATGTGAATTTCTTCTGTTATTACCTCCTAATATTTTAGTTTGATTTCTTTCTTTTGTACCCTTGACTGTTTTTTTAAAGACCTTATAGAAATGTTTTTTATTTGACAAATTAATTATTATTTATTTTTATATAGTAACTGTATTGCTGCTGTCTTGGCCAGGCCTCCCATGTAAAAGTGTGATATCAACGGGACTAACCCGGTTAAATAAAGGCTTTAAAAAATAATAATAATACATTTTGTTTTCTTTTACCTATTTATTGTTTTGTGTTTTGTCGTGTTGCTTTAAATGTCCGTTGTAAATGAGGACTCCTCGTCAATGCTGTTTTGATATAAAATAAAGGATAACAATAATAATAACTATAATAAGGAATATAAAAGGGGTAGTTGTTTTTAGTCATGTAAAGTAAATTATTTTGACCACCAGTAAATAGCTTTGGGTTTATAATGATTGTTATTGTAGTTTTAAGTTGTGAGCGGGGGTGGCGTTTCGTATTTCCGAGCTGGCAGGCGGCTCCTGAAGGTGTCCCAGGCAGTAGGCTCAGCTCCATTAGAGCGGCGGAGTGTTTGCGGGCTGTCCGCTTTTCTGACCTTCTGCTGCGGCTCCGGAGACATGGGAACGCCCTGAAGCCTCCAGAGCTCCACACACAGCTCCACACCCGGCTGTAACAACCAGAACATTATAACTCAAACCTTCCGCTGACCGTCTCTGAGCTAAGAAGACAAACGGTGAGTGGCTTTACCCCCCCTCCTCCTCCTCCTTCACCGCAGGTAACACCGAGCCCAGGCCGGCCTCGCCCCCGCTGTGTGAGCGCGGCCTCCCGGCTCTCCCGGAACTCGAGCCCCGTGGATCCAGTTAGGAGTCGGAGGCCGCGTTGATAGTTTAACCATTAAATGGATTTAAACGCCACAGCTAAAACACAAACCATGTTAACATTAATATTACCGGTTTGTTTTATAAGTTTCAAGCTGAAGTTTATAATTTAAATGCTTATTTTAATAAAATTATGATATTAGCGTGGTGGTGCTAATGCTAGTTAGCATGCAAACGTTAGCTGCTTTAATCGGTCTCGCTGCTTATTAGTAATTTATGTGTTTATATAATAATTATAACTTTGTATAATACTGTTGGAAACGGGTGTTTGTGTTTATGGTGTTTTTGTGTTGTTGTGGTTTGTTTTAGCGGCCTGACAACAACAGTTAGATAGATAGCAGCTCGAGCTAATGCTAAAGCTGGAAACATCGTCTGTACTCGGGAAACATCGTCTGTACTCGGACGTGAAACAACGTCGGTACTCGGACGTGAAACAACGTCGGTACTCGGACGTGAAACAACGTCGGTACTCGGACGTGAAACAACGTCTGTAATCGAGACGTGAAACATCGTCTTTACTCGGCCTTATACTAGGACTCTAAATCACTAGTTTCTCCACTATACGATATTATATCGATTTAATGAACAACGATGCGATGTTGGCCGACATCACAAAGTCTGTCACGATATGATTTCGGTTAGATTGATGAGGCAGCGATAGATATGAGACGATATCACAGCTGATTTAACACAATCACTTCCTTTCATATCAAATCACTAAACTACTTTTTTATTTCTGAGCTCAACCAGGCATTTAAAGTCTGAAAACAGGAACTGGACCAAATAACTAAATCGTTAAAAGCTGCAGCTCCCAATGCAGGTAGACTGAGATCCACCTGCATTGGGAGCTGGATGTGAGCGTCTACCTCACTATTGTTTCACATCCTATAAAAGAAAACTGAAAGAACATCTAAGTCATTATTTTTATTTTATACATTAAAGCAGGATTTTGCTTCTCTTTTAAACGTGCAGTGTTTACCGAGCTGTGGACGAGCAGCAGCACGTGTCAGTGTTTTATGTGTGTGTGAAGCATCTGATGACAGACTGTCTCTTTAATCCGGGGTTAGGGTTAGGGTTAGACGTCAAACTTGTCGCTCTTTTACACTCGTTTTTAGTTTTTGTGGAAAAAAACTGCTCGTGATAATTTCAGTGACTTTTTTTCTGGCCGTTGCCATGGCGCCGTTGCCATGGCGCAGCTGGCGTTTTGTTTGGAGGTGTGCGATCACGGATGGAGACGGACGTGCCAGGGGAATTTCAAAATAAAATTGCGTCTTTAATGATTGTTGTCTGATGGACGCTATTGGCTCATTGCTCATTAAATCGATGTAGATCAGCTTATCGTTCCACTACTACCTTAAACCCCGTCTGTACCCGTCCTTTAACCCCGTCTGTACCCGTCCTTTAACCCCGTCTGTACCCGTCTCTAAACCCCGTCTGTACCTGTCCTTTAACCCCGTCCTTTAACCCCGTCTGTACCCGTCCTTTAACCCCGTCTGTACCCGTCCTTAAACCCCGTCTGTACCCGTCCTTAAACCCCGTCTGTACCCGTCCTTTAACCCCGTCCTTTAACCCCATCTGTACCCGTCCTTTAACCCCGTCTGTACCCGTCCTTTAACCCCGTCCTTACCCGTCCTTTAACCCCGTCCTTAAACCCTGTCTGTACCCGTCCTTTAACCCCGTCTGTACCCGTCCTTTAACCCCGTCTGTACCCGTCCTTTGACCCCGTCTGTACCCGTCCTTTAACCCCGTCTGTGCCCGTCCTTTAACCTCGTCTGTACCCGTCCTTTAACCCCGTCCTTTAACCCCGTCTGTACCCGTCCTTTAACCCCGTCTATACCCGTCTTTAAACCCTGTCTGTAGCCGTCCTTTAACCCCTTCCTTTAACCCCGTCTATACCCGTCTCTAAACCCCGTCTGTAGCCGTCCTTTAACCCCGTCTGTACCTGTCTGTACCCGTCCTTAAACCCCGTCTGTACCCGTCCTTAAACCCCGTCTGTACCCGTCCTTAGACCCCGTCTGTACCCGTCCTTTGACCCCGTCTGTACCCGTCCTTTGACCCCGTCTGTACCCGTCCTTTGACCCCGTCTGTACCCGTCCTTTGACCCCGTCTGTACCTGTCTGTACCCGTCCTTTAACCCCTTCCTTTAACCCCGTCTATACCCGTCTCTAAACCCCGTCTATACCCGTCTCTAAACCCCGTCTGTAGCCGTCCTTTAACCCCGTCTGTACCTGTCTGTACCCGTCCTTAAACCCCGTCTGTACCCGTCCTTAAACCCCGTCTGTACCCGTCCTTAGACCCCGTCTGTACCCGTCCTTAAACCCCGTCTGTACCCGTCCTTAAACCCCGTCTGTACCCGTCCTTAGACCCCGTCTATACCCGTCCTTTGACCCCGTCTGTACCCGTCCTTTGACCCCGTCTGTACCCGTCCTTAAACCCTGTCTGTACCCGTCCTTTAACCCCTTCCTTTAACCCCGTCTATACCCGTCTCTAAACCCTGTCTGTACCCGTCCTTAAACCCCGTCTGTAGCTGTCCTTTAACCCCGTCTGTACCCGTCCTTAGACCCCGTCTGTACCCGTCCTTTAACCCCGTCTGTAGCCGTCCTTAAACCCCGTCCTTTAACCCCGTCTGTACCCGTCCTTTGACCCGTCCTTTGACCCCATCCTTAAACCCCATCCTTAAACCCCGTCTGTACCCGTCCTTTAACCCCGTCTGTACCCGTCCTTTAACCCCGTCTGTACCCGTCCTTTAACCCCGTCTGTACCCGTCCTTTAACCCCGTCTGTGCCCGTCCTTTGACCCCGTCTGTACCCGTCCTTTGACCCCGTCTGTACCCGTCCTTAGACCCGTCCTTTAACCCCGTCTGTACCCGTCCTTTAACCCCGTCTGTACCCGTCCTTTAACCCCGTCTGTACCCGTCCTTTAACCCCGTCTGTGCCCGTCCTTTGACCCCGTCTGTACCCGTCCTTTGACCCCGTCTGTACCCGTCCTTAGACCCCGTCTGTACCCGTCCTTAGACCCCGTCTGTACCCGTCCTTAGACCCCGTCTGTACCCGTCCTTTAACCCCGTCTGTACCCGTCCTTAAACCCTGTCTGTACCCGTCCTTTAACCCCGTCTGTAGCCGTCCTTAAACCCCGTCCTTTAACCCCGTCTGTACCCGTCCTTTGACCCGTCCTTTGACCCCATCCTTAAACCCCATCCTTAAACCCCGTCTGTACCCGTCCTTTAACCCCGTCTGTACCCGTCCTTTAACCCCGTCTGTACCCGTCCTTTAACCCCGTCTGTACCCGTCCTTTAACCCCGTCTGTGCCCGTCCTTTGACCCCGTCTGTACCCGTCCTTAGACCCCGTCTGTACCCGTCCTTAAACCCCGTCTGTACCCGTCCTTTGACCCCGTCTGTACCCGTCCTTTGACCCCGTCTGTACCCGTCCTTTAACCCCGTCTGTACCCGTCCTTTAACCTCGTCTGTACCCGTCCTTAAACCCCGTCCTTTGACCCAGTCTGTACCCGTCCTTTGACCCCGTCTGTACCCGTCCTTTGACCCCGTCTGTACCCGTCCTTTAACCCCGTCTGTACCCGTCCTTTAACCCCGTCTGTACCCGTCCTTTAACCCCGTCTGTACCCGTCCTTTAACCCCGTCTGTACCCGTCCTGGTTAAGGGTTAGGGGGTTTTATTAGTCTGGTAAATCAGTCGGCTCTTTCTGTTGTGGACAGATGATGAAACCTGGAGTCACAGGTTAAATATAAATATAAATATAAATATAAATATAAATAAACTTTGTCAGATAAAGTTGAGCACTGAGATTTAAAAACAGAATAAAGTGTCTCTGAGTTTCAAGTCATGAAAACAACAGGCGGTGTTTTTGTTGCCGTGGAAACACTCAGCTCAGTGTCTTTAATATGAATTTAATGTCCTACTTTTGTCCAGATGAGACAAAGCAGCTCTGTTCTGGAGCTTTCTGCTGAATCTCATGATCCTCCTCAGCAGATGGACGTTCACATTTCCTTCCTCTGACTATTTTAAGGAAAACATTTTAAATATCAAAGTGAAGTTTTTAAACTGGTTAATTAAGTTTAATCAGCAGCTTCAAAACCCTAAAACACTTTATTAAGATTTTAAATTAAACAGAAAATGAGTCAATAATCACATCAGACAGTGTTTAACCCTCCTGTTGTCCTCGAGTCAAGGAAGGAAGGAAGGAAGGAAGGAATGATGGAAGGGAGGAAGGAAAGATGGAATGATAGAAGGGAGGAAGAAGGAAGGAAGGAAAGAAGGAACGGAGGAAGGAAGGAAGGAAAGACGGAAGGATGGATGGAAGGGATGAAGGAAGGAGGGAAGGAATGATGAAGGGGGAAGGAAAGATGGAATGATGGAAGGGAGGAAGAAAGAAGGAAAGGAGGGAGGAAGGAAAGATGGAAGGTCAGAAGAAGGAAGGAAAGGAAGGGAGGGAGAAGGAAGGAGGGAAGGTCGGAAGAAGGAAGGAGGGAAGGTCGGAAGGGAGAAGGAAGGAAGGGAGGGAGAAGGAAAGAAGGAAAGGAGGAACAGTCAGAACAAACGGGGTCAAATTGACCCCGTCTCTCTTTTGACTGTTCCTTCCTTCCTTCCTTCCTTCCTCATTAATCGCGATTAACTATGGAAACTCTGCGATTAATCTCGATTAAAAAAAAAATGAATCGTTTGACAGCCCTAATTAATAATATATAAAAAAGAGTAACAGTTATAATTAATAATATATAATCAGTAACATTATCTCTTCCTCTCTCTGACTCGTCTCTTCTGAGGAGGAAATGAAAAGTGTTTTTTTTCTTTGACCTCAATCTGGACTTAAAACGTGGACACAGGACACCGAGAGGGGCGAGAGGGGTGAAAGCCAAACCCTGTGACTCCCCGGGCCTTGGGGTGGGGGGGGTGGGGGGTATAGGGGCATGGGGGGGGGGGGCTCTCTGGCAAGCAGCGATGATTAATCTGTTGATAAGAGGATCAGTCTCAGCACAGCCGGGTCAGATCCAGCAGACGGCCGCAGTCAGACGGCTCGCTGCTAATTACACCCTAATCAACTTAGAGCCGAGCTGCTGCTGCTGCTGCTGATGCCTTCAAGACACGCTGGGAAAATACGAAATATCAGCGCTCACACCCGGAAACGGCTTCTCTCATTACTGATTCAGAAGAAACATCACAGGCTAATAAATCCACATTATAACCTTTCCTTTCCTTCCTCCCTCCCTCCCTCCTTTCCTTCCTCCTTTCCTTCCTTCTTTCCTTCCTCCTTTCCTTCCTTCTTTCCTTGAGTTGAGGACAACAGGAGGGTTAAGACAGTTATTAGTCTGTTGTGATTAATAATCTGTAATGTCTAGCTCCCAATGCGGGTAGACTGGGAAAGGAGGGAGGGAGAAAGGAGGCAAGGGCAGAAGGGAAGGATGGATGAAAGAAGGACGGAAAGAAGGGAGGAGGGAGGGAGGGAGAAAGGACAGAAGGAAGGTAGGAGGAAGGAAGGAAGGTAGGAAGGAAAGGAGGAAGGAAGGAGGGTGGAAGGAAGGAAGGAGGGAAGGAGAGAGGGAGGGAGGGAGGGAGGAAGGAAAGGAGTAAGGAAGGATGGAGGGGGAAGGAAGTGAGGAAAGAAGTATGGAAGGAGGGGAAGAAGGAAGGAAAAATTAAAGAAAGAGGAAGGAAGGAAGGAACAGTCAAAAGAGACAGGGTCAATTTGACCCGGGAGGACGACAGGAGGGTTAAATGTGGTTGAAGATTTTCAAAATAAAAGCGCTTCTAAAAGATGATGATGGATGTTTTCATTTCGCATCGATGGCTCGTTACTGACGATGATTTTACTTATTTTAATGTTTTGTTGTTTGTGTTTTTTTTTACTTGCAGGTGAAGAGACTACATGTCCCAGAATCCTCTCTGAGAGCGAGCGACCACTTCCTGACAGACTCGTCCGTGTTTTCCTCTCTCCCTCCGTCCGGTTGGTTGGATGAGTCCCACACAGCGACACAACTGTGAGCAGTGATTGGGCGCTGAGCCAGACCGGGTAGCCAACGGGGAGCCAGGTGAGAGGTCAGGTGACTCTGTGTGTGTGTGTGTGTGTGTGTGAGTGAGAGTGTGTGTGTGTGAGGAGAAGAAGGCTATTTTCCTTACTCCCTCCTTTCCTTCCTTCCTTTCTTCCTTCCTTCCTTCCTTCTCCCTCCCTCCCTCCCTCCTTTCCATCATTCTTCCTCCATTCCTTCCTCCCTCCTTTCCTTCCTTCCTTCCTTCCATCCATCCTTTCTTCCTCCCTCTCTTCCTCCTTCCTTCCTTCCTCCCTCCCTCCTTTCCTTCCTTCTTCCCTCCCTCCCTCCTGTCCTTCCTTCTTCCCTCCCTCCCTCCTTTCCTTCCTTCTTCCCTTCCTCTCTCCTTTCCTTCCTTTCTTACTTCCGTCCTTCCTTCCTTCCTTCCTTCCTTCCTTCCTCCCTTTCTTCCTTTTTTCTGTCCTTCCTTCCTCCTTCCCTTCCTTCCTCCCTCCTTTCCTTCCTTCCTTCCTTCCTTCAAATTGTGGATAAAAGGCTTTAGGTTTGTAGTTCAGATGAAAATGTGTCAGATTATCATTTAAAACTATGAATTAAAGTGAAGCTGCTCTGCTGTCTGATAGCTGCCTGAATGAATCATTAGTATTAGTGTGTATATAATGTGATGCTTTTTGTCCCTTCAGGCTAAAATGTGATGCTTTTTGTCCCTTCAGGCTAAAATGTGATGCTTTTTGTCCCTTCAGGCTAAAATGTGATGCTTTTTGTCCCTTCAGGCTAAAATGTGATGCTTTTTGTCCCTCCAGGCTAGCCATCATGGCGGACGTGGACCCGGACACCCTGCTGGAGTGGCTGCAGATGGGTCAGGGCGACGAGCGCGACATGCAGCTCATCGCTCTGGAGCAGCTCTGCATGCTGCTGCTCATGTCTGACAACGTCGACCGCTGCTTCGAGACGTGAGTTCACTGACAGGACGGAGACTTCCTTATCTCACACACACACACACACACACACACACACACACATATACATATATATATCTACCTGTTTGTGTTAGTGGAGAGAGGAGGGAGGGACAGTGTGTGTGTGTATGTGTGTGTGTGAGAGAGAGTGAGAGACAAACAGAGGGAGAGAGAGAAAGAGAAACAGGGAGAGAGGGAGAGAGAAACAGGGAGAGAGGGAGAAAGAAAGAGAAACAGGGAGAGAGAGAAAGAGAAACAGGGAGAGAGAAAGAGAGAAACAGGGAGAGAGAGAGAGAAACAGGGAGAGAGGGAGAGAGAAAGAGAAACAGGGAGAGAGAAAGAGAAACAGGGAGAGAGGGAGAGAGAAAGAGAAACAGGGAGAGAGAAAGAGAAACAGGGAGAGAGAGAAAGAGAAACAGGGAGAGAAGGAGAGAGAAAGAGAAACAGGGAGAGAGAGAAAGAGAAACAGGGAGAGAGGGAGAGAGAAAGAGAAACAGGGAGAGAGGGAGAGAGAAAGAGAAACAGGGAGAGAGAAAGAGAAACAGGGAGAGAAGGAGAGAGAAAGAGAAACAGGGAGAGATAAAGAGAAACAGGGAGAGAGAGAAAGAGAAACGGGGAGAGAGGGAGAGAGAAAGAGAAAGAGAGAGAAAGAGAAACAGGGAGAGAAGGAGAGAGAAAGAGAAACAGGGAGAGAAGGAGAGAAAGAGAAACAGGGAGAGAGAGAGAGAGAAACAGGGAGAGAGAGAAAGAGAAACAGGGAGAGAGAGAAAGAGAAACAGGGAGAGAGAAGGAGAGAAAGAGAAATGGGGAGAGAGAGAAAGAGAAACAGAGGGAGAGAGAAAGAGAAACAGAGGGAGAGAGACAGAGGGAGAGAAAGAGAAACAGAGGGAGAGAGAAAGAAAAACTGAGAGAAAGAGAAACAGGGAGAGAAAGAGAGAGTGATTTTTGAACCAGTGTTGCCATGGTAACAGCAGTTACGGCAGAAAATAATCTTAAACTAACAGATTATAAATTATTTGTTATTTCTGGGAGAAAATATCTTCCAATAAAATAAGTTATCATGACTCACAGCCGTTAATCAGGAGGTCAAAGGTCAGAGGGCTTCACAGTGACCCTCCTCTCTTCCTCCTCCTCAGGTGTCCTCCTCGGACGTTCCTCCCGGCGCTCTGTAAGATCTTTTTGGACGAGAGCGCTCCGGACAACGTGCTGGAGGTCACGGCTCGAGCCATCACCTACTACCTGGACGTCTCTGCTGAGTGCACACGCAGGATCGTAGGAGTGGACGGAGCCATCAAAGCCCTCTGCAACCGGCTGGTGGTGGTGGAGCTCAACAACAGGACCAGCAGAGACCTGGCAGAGCAGTGTGTGAAGGTGAGGAGTGGGAGGAGGAGGATAGAGGGGGGCCGGGGGAGGAAGGGGGTAGAGGGGGGTCGGGGGAGGAGGAGGAGGAAGAGGAGGAGGGAGGGAGGGAGGGAAGGGAGGGCTGGTGGTGATGGAGCTCAACAACAGGACCAGCAGAGACCTGGCAGAGCAGTGTGTGAAGGTGAGGAGGAGGAGAGGTAGGGGGGAGGAGGAAGAGGAGGATAGAGGGTGGTGGGAGGAGGAGGAGGAGGACTGGTGGTGGAGCTCAACAACAGGACCAGCAGAGACCTGGCAGAGCAGTGTGTGAAGGTGAGGAGTGGGAGGAGGAGGATAGAGGGAGGGAGTGGGAGGGAGGGGAGGGCTGGTGGTGGTGGAGCTCAACAACAGGACCTGGCAGAGCAGTGTGAGGAGCAGGAGGAGGAGGAGGAGGAGAGAGGGAGGAGTAGGAGGGCTGATGGTGGAGCTCAACAACAGGACCTGGCAGAGCAGTGTGTGAAGGTGAGGAGGAGGACAGGGATGAGGAGAGAAGGAGGGAGGGGAGGGCTGGTGGTGGATAGGCGAGGGGGAGAAGGAGGTGGAGGTCAACAACAGGACCAGCAGAGACCTGGCAGAGCAGTGTGTGAAGGTGAGGAGGAGAGAGAGGGGGGGGGGGATAGTGGGAGGGCTGGTGGTGGTGGTGGTGGTAGTGGTGGAGGTGGAGGTCAGTAACAGGACCAGCAGAGACCTGGCATAGCAGTGTGTGAAGAGGAGGAGAGAGGAGGAGGCAAGAGGGAGGGAGGAGGATGAGGAGAGGAGTGGAGGGCTGCTGGTGGTGGTGGAGGATAACAATAGGACCAGCAGAGACCTGGCAGAGCAGTGTGTGGAGGAGAGAGGAGAGGAGAGGAGGAAGGGACAAGAGACAGGAGAGAGAGGGAGGAGAGACAGGAGTAAGAGGGAGGAGAGACAGGAGAGAGAGGGAGGAGAGACAGGAGAGGGGGGAGAGAGAGGGAGGAGAGACAGGAGAGGGAGGGAGGGAGGAGGATGAGGAGAGGAGTGGAGGGCTGGTGGAGGAGGAGGGAGGAGAGACAGGAGAGAGAGGGAGGAGAGACAGGAGAGAGGGAGGAGAGAGGGAGGAGAGGGATGAGAGGCAGGAGACAGGGAGGAGAGGGAGGGCTGGTGGTGGTGGAGGTCAACAACAGGACAGGTCGAGACCTGGCAGGGCAGTGTGTGGAGGTGAGGAGGAGAGGAGGAGAGGGAGAGGAGTGGGAGGGAGGGGAAGGCTGGTCTGGTGGTGGTGGAGGTCAGTAACAGGACCAGCAGAGACCTGGCGTAGCAGTGTGTGAAGAGGAGGAGAGAGGAGGAGGCAAGAGGGAGGGAGGAGGATGAGGAGAGGAGGATAACAACAGGACAGGTAGAGATCTGGCAGAGCAGTGTGTGGAAGAGAGAGGAGAGGAGGAAGGGACAAGAGACAGGAGAGAGAGGGAGGAGAGAGAGGAGAGGGAGGGCTGGTGGTGGTGGAGGATAACAACAGGACAGGTAGAGACCTGGCAGAGCAGTGTGTGGAGGAGAGAGGAGTTGGAGAGGAGGAAGGGACAAGAGGGAGGAGAGACAGGAGAGAGAGGGAGGAGAGGGGGGAGAGAGAGGGAGGAGAGGGGGGAGAGAGAGGGAGGAGAGGGGGGAGAGAGAGGGAGGAGAGGGGGGAGAGAGGGGGGGAGAGAGGGAGGAGAGACAGGGGAGAGGGAGGAGAGAGGGGGAGAGAGGGGGAGAGAGAGGGGGGAGAGGGGGAGAGACAGGAGAGAGAGGGAGGAGAGACAGGAGAGAGAGGGAGGAGAGACAGGAGAGAGAGGGAGGAGGATGAGGAGAGGAGTGGAGGGCTGGTGGAGGAGGAGGAGGAGGAGGTGGTGGAGGAGGGAGGAGGGAGGATTTGGCTGTAAAAAGTTAGAATGACTACAGATGATCAGCACTCAGCCGGCTGTGTGTGTGTGTGTGTGTGTGTGTGTGTGTGTGTGTGTGTGTGTGTGTGTGTTGCAGCAGAGCGTCACACAGGCAGCAGATCTCCATGTGCTCTCAGACGTTTATTAATACTCCTCACAGACAGTTGACTTCTTTATTCAGGACTCTGATCTGAGCTGCTGATATTTAAACATCAGGGTCCATGATGTTTTTATCGTCTCCATGAGGTTTAGTTTAAATTTAAAGGGTTAAAATATGAAAATAAACGTATGAATAACTTCACACATTCTTTTTTTGTGGACCCAGCATCAAATTTCTGCTTTTAATCCATTTAGAGAGAATATATTAGAGGATTATGGTAAAAATGTCTAAGTGGTGTAACCATAAAAACTTTGTACCAAATAATTGAACGTTGCTTAAAAACAGTAAATAGTCAATAAAACACCTTCCTTCCTTCCTTCCTTCCTTCCTTCCTTCCTTCCTTCCTTCCTTCCTTCCTACCTAACACCATATCAACTAGTGTGGCATGATCTTACATTATAACTTTTATATTAAATAAAGCTAATGGAATACTATTGTTCTAAATATTACATTTCATCTGGTTACCATGGAGACCAGGAAACATTTACATGTTTTAAATGAAGTCATTATTAGTATAAGTCCACTTAAACACACTGTAGCTGATCACATATTTAATATCTATCATTCTTTTGTGGTTACACCATTTGACATGTTCAGGAGCATTCAGTCTGACTTTTGGTAAAAAATGGTGCAAATGTCATTTAAATGATATAAAACCAACAAAAATACTAAATGTACATTTTAACAAACCTGATGCTGCTTTTAAATCTAGTTTAACTGATTTATGGATTCATCATCTTAACATTTATTATCACTGAGTCATAAACTGTCAGGTGAGGATAAAGGAAAGGTTCACCATTTTTAATTTGGGTGTCCACTCAGTCATTTCAAAATAGATGTGAAGCTTAACCCTTTATAGGGCACTCATTGAAAGGAAGGAAGGAAGGAAGAAAGGAAGGAAAGAGAGAGGAAGGAAAGGAAGGACGGACGGAGGAAAGAAGGAAGGAAGGAGGGAGGGATGGAGGAGGAAAGAAGAAAGGAAGGAAGGACGGAGGAAAGAAGGAAGGAAGGAGGGAGGGATGGAGGAGGAAAGAAGAAAGGAAGGAAGGACGGAGGAAAGAAGGAAGGAAGGAAGGTGGGGGGAGGGAAGAAAGAGAAAAGGAGAGAGGGATGGAGGGAGGAAAGAAGGAGGGAGGGAGGAAGGACAGATGGAAGGAAGGAAGGACGGAGGAAATAAGGAACGAGGGAGGGAGAAAGGAAAAGAGGAAGGGAAGAAAGAAGGCAGGGAGGAAGGAAAGGAAGGACGGAAGGAAGGAAGGAAGGATATTTTGGGATATTTACAGAAGTTACCAAATATAATTATTTGCCCAATAAAGGGTTAAATTCAGTCTGAGTTAATCATATTAAGTGATATCTGACACAATTATAGTCAACCTAAAGCAGAGTACTACTACTACTTCCACTTCTACTATAAAACTACAGATCCCATCTCCATCAGAAGCCCCGCCCCCTCCCCCTACGTTGTGTTTTTAACTCTGGGGGGGTTTCCTGTCTCTCTCTGCAGGTGCTGGAGCTGATCTGCACTCGGGAGTCTGGCGCCGTGTTCGAGGCCGGCGGTCTGAACTGCGTGCTGAGCTTCATCAGAGACAGCGGACACCTGGTACACAAAGACACGCTGCACTCGGCCATGGCCGTCGTTTCCCGCCTCTGCAGCAAGATGGAGCCGCAGGACTCGTCTCTGGAGACCTGCGTGGAGTCTCTGTCCAGCCTCCTCAAACACGAAGACCACCAGGTACCAGCGAGGGGAGGGGGAGGGGGGGGGGGGTCTAATAATTATCATCTTAACTTCCTGCAGGTATCAGATGGAGCCAGGAAAAGAAAAAAGAGGTCTAATAATTATCATCTTTACTTCCTGTAGGTGTCAGACGGAGCCAGGAAAAGAGATCTAATAATTATCATCTTTACTTCCTGTAGGTATCAGACGGAGCCAGGAAAAGAAAAAAGAGGTCTAATAATTATCATCTTTACTTCCTGCAGGTATCAGACGGAGCCAGGAAAAGAAAGAAGAGATCTAATAATGATCATCTTTACTTCCTGCAGGTATCAGACGGAGCCAGGAAAAGGAAAAAAGAGATCTAATAATTATCATCTTTACTTCCTGCAGGTATCAGACGGAGCCAGGAAAATGAAAAAAGAGATTTAATAATCATTATCTTTACTTCCTGCAGGTATCAGACGGAGCCAGGAAAAGGAAAAAAGAGATCTAATTGTCATCATCTTTACTTCCTGCAGGTATCAGACGGAGCCAGGAAAAGGAAAAAAGAGATCTAATTGTCATCATCTTTACTTCCTGCAGGTGTCAGACGGAGCCAGGAAAAGAAAAAAGAGATGTAATAATTATCATCTTTACTTCCTGCAGGTATCAGACGGAGCTCTGCGCTGCTTCGCCTCATTGGCCGACAGGTTCACGCGCCGCGGCGTCGACCCCGCCCCTCTGGCCAAACACGGCCTGACGGAGGAGCTGCTGTCCCGCATGGCGGCCGCCGGCGGCACGGTGTCTGGCCCCGCCTCTTCCTGTAAGCCCGGCCGGACCTCCACGGGCGCCTCCGTCCCCTCGGCCCCCGACTCCAAACTGAGCAACCAGGTGTCGACCATCGTCAGCCTGCTGTCCACGCTCTGCCGCGGCTCGCCTCTCGTCACTCACGTAGGTCCACTCCTCATTATTTATTAACCCTTGCTGTTCATGCTCAGAGCGTTGTTAGAGCTGAGCTGGTTACCATGACGATAGCTCACACATCACTTCCTGGTTTTTAATGATCAGTCCGTAAACTCGGCATCGTCTGACGCACGCTGGAAACTCTGAAACATTTCACTGTGTGTTTCAGCTTCTGTCAAACTAACGGTGGCTTCCTGTCTGAGCTTTTCAAAATAAAACCTTTGTTATTGAGCACTTCTCATTATTATTATTAACCTTCCTGTCGTTCTCCCGGGTCAAATTGACCCCGTCTGTTTTGACTGTTCCTTCCTTCCTTCTCTCTTTCCTTCCTCCATCCCCCTTTCTTCCTTCCTTCATTCCTTCCTTTCCTCCCTCCCTCATTCTTTCCTCCGTTCTTCCTTCCTTCCTTCCTCCTTTCTTTCCTCTGTTCTTCCTTCCTTTCCTTCCTTCCCTCCCTCCCTCATTCTTTTCTCCGTCCTTCCTTCCTTCATTCCTCCCTCCTTCTTTCCTTCCCTCCTTCCTTTCCTCCCTCCCTCATTCTTTCCTCCGTCCTTCATTCTACCTTCCTTCCGTCCTTCCTCAGTCCTTCCTTCCTTCCTTTACTTCCTTCTTTCCTCCATCCTTCCTTCTTTCCACCCTCCTACCTCCCTCCCTCCCTCCCACCCTCCCTTCCTTCTTCCTCCCTCCCTACCTTCCTCCTTTCCTTCCATCTTCCTCCCTTCCTTCCCTTGACTCGAGGACAACAGGAGGGTTAAAAATCGTTTCCCCCGATTTTATTAGTTTTGAAGTCGTTTGGCCCCTTAAATCGTAATCAGGATCAGAGTTTGATTAATTGAGCAGCTTTAATTTAAGGGTTAAATGGTTTAATTTAAGGGTTAAATGACTTTATTTAAGGGCTAAATGACTTTATTTAAGGGTTAAATGACTTTATTTAAGGGCTAAATGACTTTATTTAAGGGCTAAATGACTTTATTTAAGGGTTAAATGGTTTAATTTAAGGGTTAAATGACTTTATTTAAGGGCTAAATGACTTTATTTAAGGGCTAAATGACTTTATTTAAGGGTTAAATGATTTTATTTAAGGGTTAAATGATTTAATTTAAGGGTTAAATGATGTAATTTAAGGGTTAAATGACTTTATTTAAGGGTTAAATGACTTTATTTAAGGGCTAAATGACTTTATTTAAGGGTTAAATGACTTTATTTAAGGGTTAAATGACTTTATTTAAGGGCTAAATGACTTTATTTAAGGGTTAAATGAGTTTATTTAAGGGTTAAATGATTTTAAGGGTTAAATGACTTTATTTCTTCCCTCTGTTGTTCAGGACCTGCTTCGCTCTGCGCTGCCTGACTCCATGGAGTCTGCTCTGGGAGGAGACGAGCGCTGCGTGCTGGACACCATGCGGCTGGTGGACCTGCTGCTGGTGCTCCTGTTCGAGGGACGCAAGGCTCTCCCCAAATCCACGGCCGGCTCGACGGG
Source organism: Scomber japonicus (assembly GCF_027409825.1). Lineage (NCBI taxonomy): Eukaryota > Metazoa > Chordata > Actinopteri > Scombriformes > Scombridae > Scomber > Scomber japonicus. The sequence continues at coordinate 1,350,745 of NC_070593.1, forward strand.
TCGGATCCCCGGCCTGCGACGCCTGGACAGCTCCGGAGAGAGATCCCACCGACAGCTCATCGACTGTATCCGCAGCAAAGACACGGACGCTCTGATCGACGCCATCGACACCGGAGGTCAGAGTCTCTCTCTCTCTCTCTCTCTCTCTCTCTCTCTCTCTCTCTCTCTCTCTCTCTCTCTGTCTCTGTCTCTGTCTCTCTCTCTCTCTCTCTCTGATTTAATAGATAATGTCTGTAACTAAAGTAGATAGTTTGTTTTATGTTATTTAGGCAGTGTTTTATATATTATTAATCCTCTTCATTCAAGTTTAATATATATGTTTTATAAGGCTGGGTGATTATGG
>NC_070593.1:1356087-1363587 GCF_027409825.1 Scomber japonicus
AAACTGTCCTTAAACTGTCCCAAACTGTCCCAGACTGTCCCAAACTGTCCTTAAACTGTCCTTAAACTGTCCCAATACTACAAACCATGCTGCCTTCTATTAGGTAACCTGTCCCCAACCTGTCCCAAACCTGTCCCCAACCTGTCCCCAAACTGTCCCCAGACTGTCCCAATACTACAAACCATGCTGCCTTCTATTAGGTAACCTGTCCCAGACTGTCCTTAACCTGTCCCAACCTGTCCCAAACTGTCCCAAACTGTCCCAATACTACAAACCATGCTGCCTTCTATTAGGTAACCTGTCCCCAGACTGTCCCAGACTGTCCCAAACTGTCCCCAAACTGTCCTTAAACTGTCCTTAAACTGTCCCAGACTGTCCCAGACTGTCCTTAACCTGTCCCAGACTGTCCCAAACTGTCCCAATACTACAAACCATGCTGCCTTCTATTAGGTAACCTGTCCCCAAACTGTCCCCACACTGTCCCATACTGTCCCCAACCTGTCTCAAACTGTCCCAGACTGTCCCACACTGTCCTTAACCTGTCCCAAACTGTCCCAATACTACAAACCATGCTGCCTTCTATTAGGTAACCTGTCCCCAAACTGTCCCCACACTGTCCCCAACCTGTCCCAGACTGTCCCAAACTGTCCCAATACTACAAACCATGCTGCCTTCTATTAGGTAACCTGTCCCCAAACTGTCCCAGACTGTCCTTAAACTGTCCCAAACTGTCCTTAAACTGTCCCAGACTGTCCCAAACTGTCCTTAAACTGTCCCAATACTACAAACCATGCTGCCTTCTATTAGGTAACCTGTCCTTAAACTGTCCTTAAACTGTCCCAAACTGTCCCAGACTGTCCTTAAACTGTCCTTAAACTGTCCCAATACTACAAACCATGCTGCCTTCTATTAGGTAACCTGTCCCCAAACTGTCCCAGACTGTCCTTAAACTGTCCCAAACTGTCCCCAAACTGTCCCAAACTGTCCTTAAACTGTCCCAGACTGTCCTTAACCTGTCCCAAACTGTCCTTAAGCTGTCCCAGACTGTCCCAAACTGTCCCAATACTACAAGCCATGCTGCCTTCTATTAGGTAACCTGTCCCAAACTGTCCTTAACCTGTCCCAAACTGTCCCAGACTGTCCTTAAACTGTCCTTAAACTGTCCCAAACTGTCCCAAACTGTCCCAAACTGTCCCAATACTACAAACCATGCTGCCTTCTATTAAGTAACCTGTTTTAAATGGGTGAACTCTACCTGCTCTAACTGCTGGTGTGGTTTTCATTGTGTGTGTCTGTGTGTGTGTCTGTGTGTGTGTCTGTGTGTGTGTCTGTGTCTGTGTGTGTGTGTGTGTGTGTGTGTCTGTGTCCGTGTGTGTCCGTGTGTGTCCGTGTGTGTCTGTGTCTGTGTCTGTGTCTGTGTGTGTGTGTGTGTGTGTGTGTGTGTGTGTGTGTGTGTGTGTGCCTGCAGGAAAGCCAGTCTGGCTCTGATCAGGAAGATGGTTCACTACAGCAGTGAAGTCCTGCTGAAGGAAGTCTGTGACAGCGAAGCCGGACACAACCTGCCTACAGTGCTGGTGGAGATCACTGCTACAGTCCTCGACCAGGAGGTACACACACACACACACACACACACACACACACACACACACACACACACACACACACACACACACACACACACACACACACACTGCTACAGTCCTCGACCAGGAGGTACACACACACACACACACACACACACACACACACACACACACACACACACACACACACACACACACACACACACACACACACACTGCTACTGTCCTCGACCAGGAGGTACACACACACACACACACACACACACACACACACACTGCTACAGTCCTCGACCAGGAGGTACACACACACACACACACACACACACACACACACACACACACACTGCTACAGTCCTCGACCAGGAGGTACACACACACACACACTGCTACAGTCCTCGACCAGGAGGTACACACACACACACACACACACACACACACACTGCTACAGTCCTCGACCTGGAGGTACACACACACACACACTGCTACAGTCCTCGACCAGGAGGTACACACACACACACACACACTGCTACAGTCCTCGACCAGGAGGTACACACACACACACACACACACACACACACTGCTACAGTCCTCGACCAGGAGGTACACATACACACACACTGCTACAGTCCTCGACCAGGAGGTACACACACACACACACACACGCACACACACACTGCGCTACAGTCCTCGACCAGGAGGTACACACACACACACACACACACACACTGCTACAGTCCTCGACCAGCAAAGGAACACACAGGAAATCTGTACCATAAGTTTAGTTTGAAGCTGATATAATAACTCTCTCTCCCTCTCTCTCTCTCTCTCTCTCTGTCTCTCTCTCTCTCTCTCTCTCTCTCTCCCTCTCTGTGTCTCTCTGTCTCTCTCTCTCTCTCTCTCTCTTCCCCCCCCCCCCCCCCCCCCCCCCTCAGGACGATGACGACGGCCACCTGCTGGCTCTACAGATCATCAGGGATCTGGTGGATAAAGGTGGAGACGTGTTTCTGGATCAGCTGGCTCGGCTTGGAGTCATCAACAAGGTGTCGACCCTCGCCGGCCCTGCGTCCGACGACGAGAACGAGGACGAGGCCAAACCTGAGAAGGTAAAGATCAGCTGATCAGAAGAACAGCTGATTACAAGAACAGCTGATTACAAGAACAGCTGATTAGAAGAACAGCTGATTAGAAGGATGGCTGGTTTCAGATCAGTGGAGAAAAAAAACTGACTGCTGACCTCTCTCTGCTCCTCTCTGTGCTCCTCTCTCTACTCCTCTCTGTGTCTCTCTACTCCTCTCTGTGTCTCTCTACTCCTCTCTGTGCTCCTCTCTGCTCCTCCTCTCTGTGCTCCTCTCTCTACTCCTCTCTCTGCTCCTCTCTGTCTCTCTCTGCTCCTCTCTGTCTCTCTCTGCTCCTCTCTCTGCTCCTCTCTGTCTCTCTCTGCTCCTCTCTGTCTCTCTCTGCTCCTCTCTCTGCTCCTCTCTCTGCTCCTCTGTGTCTCTCTACTCCTCTCTCTACTCCTCTCTCTGCTCCTCTCTCTACTCCTCTCTGCTCCTCTCTGTGTCTCTCTTCTCCTCTCTGTGCTCCTCTCTCTACTCTTCTCTGTGCTCCTCTCTCTGCTCCTCTCTGTGTCTCTCTACTCTCTCTGCTCCTCTCTGTGTCTCTCTGCTCCTCTCTGTGCTCCTCTCTCTACTCCTCTCTGTGCTCTTCTCTCTTCTCCTCTCTCTGCTCCTCTGTGTCTCTCTACTCCTCTCTGTGTCTCTCTGCTCCTCTCTCTGCTCCTCTCTGCTCCTCTCTCTACTCCTCTCTGTGCTCCTCTCTCTACTCTTCTCCTCTCTCTGCTCCTCTGTGTCTCTCTACTCCTCTCTGTGCTCCTCTCTGCTCCTCTCTGTGTCTCTCTACTCCTCTCTGTGCTCCTCTCTGCTCCTCTCTGTGTCTCTCTGCTCCTCTCTGTGTCTCTCTGCTCCTCCCTCTGCTCCTCTCTGTGTCTCTCTCCTCCTCTCTCTGCTCCTCTGTGCTCCTCTGTGTCTCTCTACTCCTCTCTCTGCTCCTCTCTCTACTCCTCTCTCTGCTCCTGTCTGTGCTCCTGCAGGAGGAGGAGGTGCAGGAGGATGCGAGGGAGATCCAGCAGGGTAAGCCGTACCACTGGAGGGATTGGTCCATCATCAGAGGGAGAGATTGTCTCTACATCTGGTCCGACGCTGCTGCTCTCGAACTGTCCAACGGCTCCAACGGTTGGTTCAGGTTCATCCTGGACGGGAAGCTCGCCACCATGTACTCCAGCGGGAGTCCAGAGGGGGGGTCAGACAGCTCCGGTACACACACACACACACACACACACACACACACACACACACACACACAGAGGGGGGGTCAGACAGCTCCGGTACACACACACACACACACACACACACACACACACACACACACACACAGAGCGGGAGTCCAGAGGGGGGGTCAGACAGCTCCGGTACACACACACACACACACACAGACACACACACACACACACACACACACACACTCAGAGGGGGGGTCAGACAGCGCCGGTACACACACACACACACACACTCAGAAGGGGGGTCAGACAGCACCTGTACACACACACACAAAAAAGGGGGGGGGTCAGACAGCTCCGGTAAACACAAACACACACACACACACACAGAGAGAGGGGGAGTTAGGGTTAACACATACCTGTTTTTACTACCTCGTGGGGACCCTGACTGGGGTTCCAGCCTCATGAGTGTTGCCCCTCCTCGTTGGGACCCGTAATGCTAACAACTATTAGCATACAGTTGACATCACTGTTAGCCACAGTACAATTACATACATATTCAGTATTTGAACAAATGTTGGATTGAAACCCAGGGGGCTAATCGCTAAGCTAATATGCTAATACGAAGCTAACATGCTAATATACACACTTACACACTTTGTCAGGAAAAGGTTCTCACACTGCAGTACTGTGTGTGACCTCTGGGGTTCACACACAGTCAGGAAAACAAACCCTGCTCTCCTCTTTTCCTCTCTTCACTTCATTTCCTCTTCTTTCCTCTGTCCTCTTACCTCCTCCTGTCTTTTTTTCCTCACTTCCTCTACCACTTTTTTTCATCTCCTTTGCTTTCCTCTTTCTTATTTTCTTTCTTTCTCCTCTATTTACTCCTCCCTCACCTCCTCTCTCTCCTCCGCTCTATCCTCCCCTCTCTACCTCTTCTCTCCTCCTCCTCTCTCCTCCTCTCTCTCCTCCTCTCTGTCCTCTTTCTCCTCCTCTCTGTCCTCCTCTCCTCCTCTCTCTCCTCCTCTTTGTCCTCTCTCTCTCTCTCTCTCTCTTTCTCTCTTTGATTATTGACATGACTCATCATAAATCTATATAACCAGAGCAGCACAGACGATCACATCAACATTGACAGAAGATAATAAATATATAGACATTTAAACCTAATCTTTCCCTTTAATTCATCCTCTGTTTCCTCTCCTCTCTCTTTCTTTGGTCCGTCCTGCAGAGTCCCGCAGTGAGTTCCTGGAGAAGCTCCAGCGTGCGAGGAGTCAGGTCAAACCCGTCACAGCCAGTCAGCCCATCCTGTCCAGCGTGGGTCCCACCAAGCTGACGGTGGGGAACTGGTCTCTGACCTGCCTGAAGGACGGAGAGATCGCCATCCACAACTCTGACGGGCAGCAGGCCACCATCCTGAAGGAAGACCTGCCCGGCTTCGTGTTCGAGTCCAACAGAGGAACCAAACACTCGTTCACCGCTGAGACGTCACTCGGTTAGTTCATCGATTAAAAAAACAGCCAGATATAAGGGAGGGAGGGAGGGAGGGAGGGAGGGAGGGAGGAGGAAGAAAGAAGGAGGAAGGAAGTTCATCCGCTTCATCCAGTCCAAGCTGAGACGGTTCACAGTGATTCAAAGATTAAAAAACAGCCAGATATAAGAGAGGAAGGAAGGAGGAAGGGAGGGAGGAAGAAGGAAGGAAAGGAAGGGAGGAGGAAGGAAGGAAGGAAAGCAGGGAGGGAGGGAGAAGGAGGGAGGGAAAGGAGGGAGGAGGAAGGAAGAAGGGAGGAAAGGAGGGAGGAAGAAAGGAAGGAAAGAAAGAAGGGAGGAAAGGAGGGAGGAAGAAAGGAAGGAAAGAAAGGAGGGAGGAAGAAGGAAGGAAAGAAAGAAAGAAGGGAGGAAAGGAGGGAGGAAGAAGGAAGGAAGGAAAGAAAGAAGGGAGGAAAGGAGGGAGGAAGGAAAGGGGGAGGAAGGAAGGAAAGAGAGAAGGGAAGGAAAGAGAAAAGGGAGGAAGAAGGAAAGGAAGGGAGGAAGAAGGAAGGGAGGGAGGAAGAAGGAAGGAAAGGAGGGAGGAAGGGAGGAAGGTAGGGGGACAAAAGAAAGAGAGGAGGAAGGAAGGAAAGGAGGGAGGAATGAAGGAAGGAAGAAGGGTAGGAAAGAGGGAGGAAAGGAAGGAGGAAGGTAGGAGAAGGAGGAAGGACAGACGGAAGCAAGGAAGGAAAGAAGGAAGGGAGGAAAGGAGGGAGGAAGAAGGGAGGAAAGGAGGGAGGAAGAAGGAAAGAAGGGAGGAAGAAGGAAGGAAGGAAAGAAAGGAGGGAGGAAGGAAGGAAAGGGGGGAGGAAGGAAGGGAAGAAGGAAGGAAAGGGGGGAGGAAGGAAGGAAGGAAGGAAAGAGAAAAGTCTGTGTCTGAAGTCTCATCCTCTCCATTTCCTGTTTCCTGTTTCCTGTCTCCAGGCTCGGAGTTCGTGACGGGCTGGACGGGGAAACGCGGCCGGAAGCTGAAGTCGAAGCTGGAGAAGACGAAGCAGAAGGTGAAGAGCATGGCGAGGGAGCTTTACGACGATCACTTCAAAGCCGTGGAGAGCATGCCGAGAGGAGTGGTCGTCACTCTGAGGAACATCTCCACACAGCTGGAGTCCTCCTGGGAGCTACACACTAACAGACAGGTACACACACACACACACACACACACTAACAGACAGGTACACACACACACACACACACTAACAGACAGGTACACACACACACACACACACACACTAACAGACAGGTACACACACACACACACACTAACAGACAGGTACACACACACACACACACACACACACACACACACACTAACAGACAGGTACACATACACATACACACACACACTAACAGACAGGTACACATACACACACACACACACACACACACACACACTAACAGACAGGTACACACACACACACACACACACACACACACACACACTAACAGACAGGTACACACACACACACTAACAGACAGGTACACACACACACACACACACACACACACACACACACCTAACATCTCCACACAGCTCGAGTCCTCCTGGGAGCTACACACTAACAGACAGGTACACACACACACACACTAACAGACAGGTACACACAAACACACACGCACACACACACTAACAGACAGGTACACACACACACACACTAACAGACAGACACACACTAAGAGACAGGCACACACACACACACACACACACTAACAGACAGGTACACTAACAGACAGACACACACTAACAGACAGACACACATACCCCTTTTCCACCGAGCTGGAGCCAGTGCTCAGTTGGTGCTAACCTGAGCACCTCAGTAAATGCCACGCTAGCCGGCTAATAAACGTTAGCCCCGCTAGTCTGCTAATAAACGTTAGCCCCGCTAGTCAGCTAATAAACCTTAGCCCTGCTATTCTGCTAATAAACGTTAGCCCTGCTAGTTTGCTAATAAACGTTAGCCCCGCCCCGCGTCCGTTGACGTAATCGGTTGTTGGTTTAGACCAGTAAAGAGTTTGTGCTTGCTCTGGCTCCGTTCTGAGGCTCGGGGCTGGAGCAAAGAACCGGTGCTTACTCAGGCTCTGGCTCCGAACCAGCTCCAGCGTGGTGGAAAAGGGGCA
>NC_070593.1:1368587-1378660 GCF_027409825.1 Scomber japonicus
CTCTCCTCCTCCTCTCTCTCCTCCTCTCTGTCCTCCTGTCTCTCTTCCTCTCCTCCTTTCTCTCTCTCCTCCTTTCTGTCCTCCTCTCTCTCCTCTCTGTCCTCCTCTCTCTCCTCCTCCTCCTCTCTCTCCTCCTCTCTGTCCTCTCTCTCCTCCTCTCCTCCTCTCTCTCTCCTCCTCTCTCTCTTCCTCTCCTCCCCTCTGTCCTCTTCCTCTCCTCCTCTCTCTCTCCTCCTCTCTGTCCTCCTCTCTCCTTCTCTCTCTCTCCTCTTCTCTCCTCCTTTCTCTCTCTCCTCTTCTCTCCTCCTTTCTCTCTCTCCTCTTCTCCCCTCCTCCTCTGTCCTCCTCTCTCTCCTCCGCTCTATCCTCCCCTCTCTACCTCTCTCTCCTCCTTTCTGTCCTCCTTTCTCTCCTCCTCCTCTCCTCCTCTCCTCCTCCTCCTCTCTGTCCTCCAGGTGGCGAAGCAGTGGTACGACTTCGAGCGCTCCTCTTTTGTGTTTGTGAGGAAGCTGAGGGAGGGACAGACCTTCACCTTCAGACACCAGCACGACTTCGACGAGAACGGCATCATCTACTGGGTCGGAACCAACGCCAAGTACGAGCAGAGCTGCACCTTTAATTTAACTCTGAGTTTATAGTTATTATATATGTCAGGGGTGTCAAACATGCGGCCCGTGGGCCAGAATCGGCCCGCCTAGAGGTCCAATCCGGGCCCGGTTCCCTTGTTCCTCATTTCCTTCCTTCCATCTGTCCTTCTTACCTTTCTTCCTTCATTCCTTCATTCCTTCCTTCCAATCGTCTTTTCCTTCCTTCCTTCCATCTGTCCTTCTTACCTTTCTTCCTTCATTCCTTCCTTCCAATCGTCTTTTCCTTCCTTCCTTCCATCTGTCCTTCCTACCTTTCTTCCTTCATTCCTTCCTTCCAATCGTCTTTTCCTTCCTTCCTTCCATCTGTCCATCTGTCCTTCCTACCTTTCTTCCTTCATTCCTTCCTTCCAATCGTCTTTTCCTTCCTTCCTTCCATCTGTCCTTCTTACCTTTCTTCCTTCATTCCTTCCTTCCAATCGTCTTTTCCTTCCTTCCTTCCATCTGTCCTTCCTACCTTTCTTCCTTCATTCCTTCCTTCCAATCGTCTTTTCCTTCCTTCCTTCCTTCCATCTGTCCTTCCTACCTTTCTTCCTTCATTCCTTCCTTCCAATCGTCTTTTCCTTCCTTCCTTCCATCTGTCCTTCCTACCTTTCTTCCTTCATTCCTTCCTTCCTTCCAATCGTCTTTTCCTTCCTTCCTTCCATCTGTCCTTCCTTCCTTCCTTCCGATCTTCCCTTCCGCCCTTCCTTCTTGTCTACTCTTCCTTCCATCTTTTCTTCCTCCCTTTCTTCCTTCCTTCTTGTCTACTCTTCCTTCCATCTTTTCTTCCTCCCTTTCTTCCTTCCATCTTTCCTTCTTGTATTCTCTTCCTTCTCCTCCTTCTTTTCCTTCCGTCCTTCCTTCCATCTTTTTAATGATTTCGGCCCACATGAGATCAAATTGGTCAGTATGTGGCCCTTGAATGAAAATGAGTTTGACACCTCTGATATACGTTAACCTGAGGAGTGGAGCTAAGTGATTTCTGCCTGTAGTTTGGCTCTGATGTTTTCTCTCTGCTGCCTTCAGGACCGCCTACGAGTGGGTAAATCCCGCCGCCTACGGCCTGGTGGTGGTGACATCATCAGAGGGGCGTAACCTGCCTTACGGGCGCTTGGAGGATATTCTGAGTCGGGACAGCTCCGCCCTCAACTGCCACACCAACGATGACAAGAACGCCTGGTTCGCCGTCGACCTCGGACTCTGGGTCATCCCCTCAGCATACACACTGAGACACGCCAGGTAACGAAACAAGCGCGCACACACTGAGACACGCCAGGTAACGAAACAAGCGCACACACACTGAGACACGCCAGGTAACGAAACAAGCGCACACTGAGACACGCCAGGTAATAAAACAAGCGCACACACTGAGACACGCCAGATAACGAAACAAGCGCACACACCGAGACGCGGCAGGTAACGAAACAAGCGCACACTGAGACACGGCAGGTAACAAAACAAGCGCACACACACTGAGACACGCCAGGTAACGAAACAAGCGCGCACACTGAGACACGGCAGGTAACGAAACAAGCGCGCACACTGAGACACGCCAGGTAACGAAACAAGCGCACACACACTGAGACACGGCAGGTAACGAAACAAGCGCGCACACTGAGACACGCCAGGTAACGAAACAAGCGCACACACACTGAGACACGCCAGGTAACGAAACAAGCGCACACTGAGACGCGCCAGGTAACGAAACAAGCACACACTGAGACACGCCAGGTAATGAAACAAGCGCACACACACTGAGACACGCCAGGTAACGAAACAAGCGCACACACTGAGACACGCCAGGTAACGAAACAAGCGCACACACTGAGACACGCCAGGTAACGAAACAAGCGCGCACACTGAGACACGCCAGGTAACGAAACAAGCGCACACACACTGAGACACGGCAGGTAACGAAACAAGCGCACACACTGAGACACGGCAGGTAACGAAACAAGCGCACACACTGAGACACGGCAGGTAACGAAACAAGCGCGCACACACTGAGACACGCCAGGTAACGAAACAAGCGCACACACTGAGACACGCCAGGTAACGAAACAAGCGCACACACACTGAGACACGGCAGGTAACGAAACAAGCGCACACACACTGAGACACGCCCAGGTAATGAAACAAGCACACGCACTGAGACACGCCAGGTAACGAAACAAGCGCACGCACACTGAGACACGCCAGGTAATGAAACAAGCACACGCACTGAGACACGCCAGGTAATGAAACAAGCGCACGCACTGAGTCAAATAAGGTGGTTAAATAATTTCTTCTTCTTCTTCCTCTTCTTCCTTGTCCCCCTCTTCTTCTTCTTCTTCTTCCTTGTCCCCCTCTTCCTCTTCTTCTTCTTCCTTGTCCCCCTCTTCTTCTTCTTCTTCTTCTTCCTTGTCCCCTCTTCTTCTTCTTCCTTGTCCCCCTCTTCTTCTTCTTCTTCTTCCTCTTCTTCTTCTTCTTCTTCCTCTTCTTCTTCTTCCTTGTCCCCTCTTCTTCTTCTTCTTCTTCTTCTTGTCCCCCTCCTTCTTCTTCCTTGTCCCCCTCTTCTTCCTCCTTGTCCCCCTCTTCTTCTTCTCTTCTCCTCTTCTTCTTCTTCCCTGTCCCCTCTCTTCTCTTCTTCTTCTTCTTCTTCTTCTTCCTTGTCCCCCTTCTTCTTCTTCTTCCCCTTCTTCTTCTTCTTCCTTGTCCCCCTCTTCTTCTTCTTCTTCTTCTTCTTCTTCTTCTTCTTCTTCTTCTTCTTCTTCTTCTTCTTCCTTGTCCCCCTCTTCTTCCTCCTCCCCCTGCTCTTCTTCCTCCTCCTCCTGCTCTTCTTCCTCCTCCTCCTGCTCCTCCTCTCCCTGCTCCTCTTCTTCCTCCTCCTCCTCCTCCTCCTCCTCCTCCTCCTCCTCCTCCTCCTCCTCCTCCTCCTCTCCTTCTTCCTCCTCTCCTTCTTCCCCTCCTCCTCCTCCTCTCCTCCTCCTCCTCCTCCTCTCCTCCCCCTCCTCCTCCTCTCCCTCCTCCTCCTCCTCCTCCTCCTCCTTCTCCTCCTCCTTTAGGGTTATGGCCGCTCTGCGTTGAGGAACTGGGTGTTCCAGGTTTTCTAAGGACGGTCAGAACTGGACGACTCTCTACACTCACGTGGACGACTGCAGCCTGAATGAACCGGGGTACGACCAGCTGATCAGTTAACCTTAAACAGGCCTTACTAGTTATGTCATTTGCACCTAAAGGAAGGGAGGAAAGGAAGAAGGGAGGAACAAGAAGGAAAGGAGGGAGGGAGGAAAGGAGGGAAGAAGGAAGGAGAGGGAGGGAGGAAGGAAGGAAGGAAGGACAGAAGGAGGGAATATTTAGCCTAACAGCTGAACTTAGATCTGAGGAAGGAAGGAAGGAAGGACAGAAGGAGGGAACATTTAGCCTAACAGCTGAACTTAGATCTGAGGAAGGAAGGAAGGAAGGACAGAAGGAGGGAACATTTACCCTAACAGCTGAACTTAGATCTGAGGAAGGAAGGAAGGAAGGAAGGACAGAAGGAGGGAACATTTAGCCTAACAGCTGAACTTAGATCTGAGGAAGGAAGGAAGGAAGGACAGAAGGAGGGAACATTTAGCCTAACAGGCTGAACTTAGATCTGAGGAAGGAAGGAAGGAAGGACAGAAGGAGGGAACATTTAGCCTAACAGCTGAACTTAGATCTGAGGAAGGAAGGAAGGAAGGACAGAAGGAGGGAACATTTACCCTAACAGCTGAACTTAGATCTGAGGAAGGAAGAAGGAAGGAAGGACAGAAGGAGGGAACATTTAGCCTAACAGCTGAACTTAGATCTGAGGAAGGAAGGAAGGAAGGACAGAAGGAGGGAACATTTAGCCTAACAGCTGAACTTAGATCTGAGGAAGGAAGGAAGGAAGGAAGGAAGGACAGAAGGAGGGAACTTTACCCTAACAGCTGAACTTAGATCTGAGGAAGGAAGGAAGGAAGGAAGGACAGAAGGAGGGAACATTTAGCCTAACAGCTGAACTTAGATCTGAGAAGGAAGGACAGAAGGAGGGAACATTTAGCCTAACAGCTGAATTTAGATCTGAGGGAGGAAGGAAGGAAGGAAGGAAGGACAGATGAAGGAAGGAAGGAAGAAAGGACAGAAGGAGGGAACAATTTACCCTAACAGCTGAACTTAGATCTGAGGAAGGAAGGAAGGAAGGAAGGAAGGACATATGAAGGAAGGAAGGAAGAAAGGACAGAAGGAGGGAACATTTAGCCTAACAGCTGAACTTAGATCTGAGGAAGGAAGGAAGGAAGGACAGAAGGAGGGAACATTTAGCCTAACAGCTGAATTTAGATCTGAGGGAGAAGGAAGGAAGGAAGGAAGGACAGATGAAGGAAGGAAGGAAGAAAGGACAGAAGGAGGGAACATTTACCCTAACAGCTGAACTTAGATCTGAGGAAGGAAGGAAGGAAGGAAGAAGGACAGAAGGAGGGAACATTTAGCCTAACAGCTGAATTTAGATCTGAGGAGGAAGGAAGGAAGGAAGGAAGGACAGATGAAGGAAGGAAGGAAGAAAGGACAGAAGGAGGGAACATTTAGCCTAACAGCTGAATTTAGATCTGAGGAGGAAGGAAGGAAGGAAGGAAGGACAGATGAAGGAAGGAAGGAAGGACAGAAGGAGGGAACATTCAGCCTAACAGCTGAACTTAGATCTGAGGAAGGAAGGAAGGAAGGAAGGAAGGACAACAGGAAGGTTAAAGAGTCTGTATCTCCTGGTGCACGTTGTCTGTTTAAGGGTTAATTAACTAATTAACTGATCAATCAATCAATCACCCAATCAGTTAATTAACTAATCAATGAGTCAGTGAGTTAACGGTGAGTTAACGGTGAGTTAACGGTAGAGTGTCTCTGTCTCTCAGGTCTACGGCCACGTGGCCTCTGGACCCGTCCAAAGAGGAGAAGCAGGGCTGGAGACACATCCGGATCAAACAGATGGGGAAGAACGCCAGCGGTCAGACTCACTACCTGTCTCTGTCTGGTCTGGAGCTCTACGGCACCGTCACCGCGTCTGTGAGGACCAGCTGGGTGAGACAGCACGGGATTATTCACCGAGTCAGCTGATTATTAATCGAGTCAGCTGATTATTCACCAAGTCAGCTGATCATTCACTGAGTCAGCTGATTATTCACTGAGTCAGCTGATTCATTCACTGAGTCAGCTGATTATTCACTGAGTCAGCTGATTATTCACTGAGTCAGCTGATTCATTAACTGAGTCAGCTGATTCATTAACTGAGTCAGCTGATTCATTCACTGAGTCAGCTGATTATTCACTGAGTCAGCTGATTATTCACTGAGTCAGCTGATTATTAACCAATTGATTTTTTTTTAACATCTTATTGACTTTTTCCTTTCTCTCTCTCTCTCTCTCTCTCTCTCTCTCTCTCTCTCTCTCTCTCTCTCTCTCTCCTCTCTCTCTCTCTCTCTCTCTCTCTCTCTCTCTCTCTCTCTCTCTCTCTCTCTCTCTCTCTGTCTCTCTGTCTCTCTCTCTCTCCATCACCTCTCTCGCTCTCTCTTCCCCCCTCCCCCCCCCTCTCTTTCTATCTCTCTCTCTCTCACCCCCTCCCACCCCCCACCTCTCTCTGTCTCTCTCTCTCTCCTTCTCCCCCCCCCCCCTCCCTCTCTCTCTCAGGTAAAGCAGTGAAGGAGGCGGAGGCTAACCTTCGCCGTCAGCGCCGACTCTTCCGCTCTCAGGTGATGAAGTACATCGTCCCGGGAGCGCGGGTCGTGCGAGGGATCGACTGGAAGTGGCGTGACCAGGACGGGAACCCGGCGGGGGAGGGGACGGTCACGGGCGAGGCTCACAACGGTACGATCACCTCAAAGTAACACCCAGCTTACCGGTCATCAGTGATTTATTGATTATTGATCAGCAGCTGCAGACGACGAGGACACACACTTCTTCTTCTTCTTCTTTTTAACAGGAGTCCAGCTTCCTGTTCCTGTACTCAGTCGTGAGCAGATATTTGTACCAGCGTTATTTAAAATCATAAATCATAAAATCATAAAGTCATATTTATGATTTTAAATGAAAAAGTTTAGACTCAAGAATTCCTAAAATACTTGAAAGACTTTAAAATGACTGTCTCTCTGTCTCTCTCTGTCTCTCTCTCTCTCTCTCTCTCTCTCTCTCTGTCTCTCTCTCTCTCTCTCTCTCTCTCTCTCTCTCTCTCTCTCTGTCTCTGTCTCTGTCTCTCTCTCTGTCTCTGTCTCTGTCTCTCTCTCTGTCTCCTCAGTCTCCCTGTCTCTCTCTCTCTCTCTCTCTCTCTCTCTCTCTCTCTCTCTCTCTCTCTCTCTCTCTCTCTCTCTCTCTCTCTCTCTCTGTGTCTCTCTCTGTCTCTCTCTCTCTCTCTCTCTCTGTCTCTGTCTCTCGCTCTCTCGCTCTCTCTGTCTCTCTCTCTCTCTCTCTCTGTCTCTCTCCCCTCACTCCCTCTGTCTCTCTCTCTCCCCCCCTGCTCTGTCTCTCTGTCTCTGTCTCTCTGTCTCTGTCTCTCTCTCTCTCTCTCTCTCTCTGTCTCTCTCTGTCTCTCGCTCTCTCTCTCTCTCTCTCTCTCTCTCTGTCTCTCTCTCTCTCTCTCTCTCTCTCTCCCTCTGTCTCTCTCTCTCTCTCTCTCTCTCTCTATAAAATATTATAAATTAATATCATTTTCTACTTTCAATTAATTTTTTTTTTTTTTAAACCATCATCAGTCCTGAGAATAAAAATCAAATATTTATTTAATTTCAGGATTTTAACTTTTTAAATGCCAGAGTGGTCTTTATGTGGCCCCTCTGCTCTATTATTATCAGTGATTGGTTGAAATTAAAAGAGTATCCATAGCAACCACAGCCCAAAATGATCAATAATAATAAATTGAGGAGTCAGAAATGTTCTTATTGAGACTCAGAGGTTCATAAAATCAAACCTGAAGCTTCACATTACAGATTAAAGTGATGCTGGTTCAGATATCTGCTCACTGTCAGCGTGATGTGCTTTTATTTTGTAAAGCAGGTCTTTAACTCAGCAGCTTCCTGATTGGACGATCCTCTTCGAGCTCTTCGACCCCCCCCCCCCATTAACCATTTCACTCCCTCCACTCTCCCAAACGTGACCTTTAACCCCTGAGATGTGAGAGTGTGTCTGCTGCTGCTCTCAGAGCTGCAGGAGGCGCTGTGGACCACACACACACTGCAACGCACACACACTATGCAGCGCGCACACTGCAACACACACACACACACACACACACACACACACACACACACACACACATGAACGCTGCTGTAGAAGAAACCAGGACAATCTGACAGATGAATCTTAGTTGTAACTTTACTAACTGATCCGTGACGTCACTGAGCAGCTCCTCTCCTCCTCCTCTTCCTGCTCCTCCTCCTGCACTTCACTGAGCAGCTCCTCTGTTCCTCCTCTTCCTCCTCCTCCTCCTCCTGCTCCTCTTCCTCCTGCTCCTCTTCCTCCTGCGCCTCCTCCTCCTCCTCACTGAGCAGCTCCTCTTTGACCTCTGCGCTCCTCCTCTTCCTCCTCCTCCTCACTGAGCAGCTCCTCTGTGACTCTCTGCTCCTCCTCCTCTCTGTTCCTCCTGCTCCTCCTCCTCTTCGTCCTCCTGCACTTCACTGAGCAACTCCTCTGTGACTCTGCTCCTCCTCTTCCTCCTCCTCCTCTCTGCTCCTCATTGAGCAGGTCCTCTGTGACTCTCTGCTCCTCCTCTTCCTCTTCCTCCTGCTCCTCACTGAGCAGCTCCCCTCTGTTCCTCCTGCTCCTCCTCCTCCTGCTCCTCACAGAGCTGATGTCATCGTCTCCACGGTGACGTTTATTTATAATTTATTCGCTAGTTAAAGAATTTAAATATCACTTCTACAGCAGCTGTTCATCTTCACACTGAACTCAGACCTCAGCAGAGACTCCGGTTCTCCTCCTACTACTGCTCCTTCTGCTCCTCCTTCTGCTCCTCCTCCTCCCTGCACCCCTTCTCTTCCCTGCACCCCTCCTCTTCCCTGCTTCTCCTCCTCTTCCCTGCTCCCCTCTTCCTCCTTCTGCTCTTCCTCCTTCCCTGCTCCCTCCTCCTCCTCCTTCTGCTCCTCTTCCTGCTCCCCTCTTCCTCCTTCTGCTGCTCCCTGCTCCCCTCCTCCTGCTCCTCCTCCTCCCTGCACCCCTCCTCTTCCCTGCTCCCCTCCTCCTCCTGCTCCTCCTTCTGCTCCTCTTCCTGTTCCCCTCTTCCTCCTTCTGCTGCTCCCTGCTCCCCTCCTCCTGCTCCTCCTCCTCCCTGCACCCCTCCTCTTCCCTGCTCCCCTCTTCCTCCTTCTGCTCTTCCTCCTTCCCTCCTCCTTCCCTCCTCCTCCTCCTTCTGCTCCTCCTCCTCCCTGCACCCCTCCTCTTCCCTGCTCCCCTCTTCCTCCTTCTGCTCTTCCTCCTTCCCTCCTCCTTCTGCTCTTCCTCCTTCCCTCCTCCTTCTGCTCTTCCTCCTCCTTCCCTGCTCTTCTCCTTCCCTGCTCCCCTCCTCCTCCTCCTCCTCCTCCTCCTCCTCCTCCTCCTCCTCCTCCTGCACTGGGAGGACTCTTGGCTTCTTTTCCCACCTATAAAACTTTCAGATGAGAATAAAAACTTCATTTAATTGAAACTAAAGACAGAAACATGATCCTGATTTTATCGTTTACTTCTGTCTGATCTGAACAAGCAGCTCCTCCACTAAGGATCCAAACACACTGCTGCTCCTCCTTTCTGCTCCTCCTGCTACTCTCTGCTCCTCCTGCTACTGCTCTTCCTCCTCTCTGCTCCTCCCCTTCTAGGTTCCTCCTCTCTGCTCCTCTTTCCTCCTCTCTCTCCTCCTCCTGCTACTCCTCTCTGCTTCTTCTCCTTCTGCTCCTCCTCTCTCTCCTCCTCCTGCTACTCCTCCTCTCTCCTCCTTTCTGCTCCCTCCTCCTCCTACCCCTCTATCCTCCTCCTCTTGCTCCTGCTCCTCCTCTTTCTCTCTTTCCTCCTCCTCATCCTCTCTCTCCTCCTCTCTCTCTCCTCCTCCTCCTCCTCCTGTCTCCTGCTCCTCCTCCTCTCTCCTCCTCCTCCTCTCTCTGCTCCTCCTCTCTCTGCTCCGGCTCTTCTCCTCTCTCTCCTCCCCCTCCTCTTTCCTCCTCCTCTTCCTCTCTCCTCCTCCTCCTCTCCTCTCTCCTCCTCCTCCTGCTCCTCCTCCTCCTGGTGTTTCTGTGGTTTTATTCAGATCAGTGAGCTGAGGCGTCTCCAGCAGCTCCGTTGATTTTAATGTAAACTCATTTTTCTGACCAGGTTTGAATCATTAATGTTTAAATCTCTTTCCTTTTTGTGGCTTTTGACGCTTTTTGCATTTTTGCCAGACAAATATCTTTTCTACTTTTTTGCTTTGATTGTCATTTTCTGTGACTGTGTTCATATTTTCTCTCTCATCGCTCCACC
>NC_070593.1:1379160-1416660 GCF_027409825.1 Scomber japonicus
GGTGAGCAGGACCTCCACGGGACGCCTCACACACACACACACACACACACACACACACACACACACACACACACACACACACACACTCTCACCGGTGTGTCCTCGCCTCCTGAAGACACTGAGAGACGTTCAGCAGCAGAAACTCGGTAACGTTGTGGAACGTTGTTTAAACCCTGCAGCAGGTAGATCTGCATCACACAGAGCAGCTCACCTGTCCTGTGATGTCATCGCCCCCCACTACCCCCCCCATCCCCCTCCCTCCGTCTGCAGAGTCCTGAACGTAGCTCTGATGACAACTACACCCCCCCCCCCCCCCCCCCATGGTAACACTAGCAGAGCAGACGACACTTAAAGGAAAAATCCCCCAAAAAATGAGCTCAGAGTGACGTTCTGGTTTCTGGCCAATCACAGACAGCCAGCAGTGACATCACAGCCAGGTATGACATCACAGCCAGCAGTGACATCACAGCCAGGTATGACATCATAGCCAGGTATGACGTCACAGCCAGGTATGACGTCACAGCCAGCAGTGACATCACAGCCAGTAGTGACATCACAGCCAGTAGTGACATCACAGCCAGCAGTGACATCATGTTGGGAGAGGTCATGTGATGGTTTGAACCTTCAGAGTCACAGAGCGTCTTTCTGGAAGATTATCTGTTTGATTTTTTTACTTTTTCTGGCTTTTAGTTTTCTTTCAGCTCTGAAACGACTCGGTTTGTTAGCGACTCGGCTCCTTAACGACTCTGTTAATTAATGACTCGGTTCGTTAAAGACTCGGCCCGTTAACGACTCGGCCCGTTAACGACTCGGCCCGTTAACAACTCGGTTAGTTAGCGACTCGGCTCGTTAGCGACTCGGTTAGTTAGCGACTCGGCTCGTTAACGACTCGATTAATTAACGACTCGGCTCGTTAACGGCTCGGTTCGTTAACGACTCGGCTCGTTAACGACTCGGCCCGTTAACGACTCGGCCCGTTAACGACTCGGCTAGTTAACGACTCGGTTAGTTAACGACTCGGCTCGTTAACGGCTCGGTTAGTTAACGACTCGGCTAGTTAACGACTCGGTTAGTTAACGGCTCGGCTCGTTAACGGCTCGGTTAGTTAACGACTCGGCCCGTTAACGGCTCGGCTCGTTAACGGCTCGGCTCGTTAACGACTCGGTTAGTTAACGACTCGGTTAGTTAACGACTCGGTTAATTAACGAGGTCGTTAAATGAAACAGTTTTTTATCAGTTTGGTGTTTTTTGGCTTTTTTTAAAGACGGTTTACAGACGGACAGAAAAGATGATTATCATTATTATTATTATTATTGGTCACATGACATCCTGATAATTAAAGATTTGAATAACTGATCAACATTTGAAGTTGTTTATTAAGCCAAAAAAAAGCCAGAAATGTGTTTTTCTTTCTTTCTTTTCTTTCTTTTCTTTCTTTCTCTGTAAACTGAATCTCTCTCTTTTTGTGTGTGTTTTGGGACTGTTGGTCAGATTTTGGCGTCATTTCATTTAATATTAAACTGGATCGATCAGAAAGATATCAGCAGGTTAAACTGTGACAATCAGATCAATATTAATATTAATTAATGAATAAATTAGATAAGTTAAAGAAGTCTGATGAAGCTTTAAACTGTAAAACCATCAGCTGACAGGAAGTGAAGCAGCAGAAACAGGAAACAGTTTTAATCTGAAAACTTTAATCTGAAGCTTCTCAACTTTTAACTTGACTCCATTTTTTACACTTTTTAAACAAAATGAATAAAAAGAAGCTAAAAAAAAAAAAAACCCAAAAAATTAAAATCAAACATCTGATTTCCTGTTTCTGCTGCTGCTTTTAGAGCCGTCTGATTGGTTCATACTACCTGCCCCTCCCCCCTTCACCTTCACCTCCACCTCAGCCCCTGGTGGGCCAATCAGGGCCCTGCGTCCCCCCCCTCCCCCGCCCCCCCCAGCTGTGAGGACGAAGGATCCAGACGTTACTTTTCTTTCTTTGTGTAAAATAAATCTAGTTTTTATAATAATCCTTTTTATATTCGTGGTTTGAAAAAAAAAAGAAAAAAAAAACGGCACCGCTGAGGATTCTGGTCCGTCGCTTCCCGTCCAATCCCTGCCAATCATGACGCTCACACACACATAGGCCCCGCCCACCTACTTCCTGTTTCCCCTCGTTCCCCCCACCCCTTGTTTCCTGTCGCGTGAGGCTCCACTGAGAAAACTCTGCGTCCAGTTTTTTAGATTTGATGAAACGTAGAAAAGTAACAGAGGAGGAGGAGGAAGAGGAAGGGGAGGAGGAGGAAGAGGAAGAGGAGGAGGAGGAGGAGGAAGAGGAGAAGGAGGAGGAGGAGGAGGAAGAGGAGGAGGAAGAGGAGGAGGAGGAGGAAGAGGAGATTCATTCATCTTTATAACTTCCAGCTTCTAAAATATGAATATTAGAACCAACTGTCACAAATATGATCCTTCCTCCATCCCCCTTTCTTCCTTCCTTCCTTTCCTTCCTTCCTTCCTTCCTTCCTTCCTCTTTCCCTTCCTTCCTCCCTCCCTCCCTCTCTTCCTTCCTTCCTTTCCTTCCTTCTTCCATCTTTCCTTCCTCCCTCCCTCCCTCCCTCTCTTCCTCCATCCTTCCTTCTTCCTTCCTCTCTCCCTCCCTCACTCTCTCCCCTCCTCCCTCCCTCTCTTCCTCCATCCTTCCTTCTTCCTTCCTCTCTCCCTCTCTCCCTCTCTTCCTTCCTTCTTCTTTCCTCCCTCCCTCCCTCTCTTCCTTCCTCTCTCCCTCCCTCTCTTCCTTCCTTCTTCTTTCCTCCCTCCCTTCCCTCTCTTCCTTTCTCCTTCCTCTCTCCCTCCCTCCCTCTCTTCCTTTCTCCTCCCTCCCTCACTCTCTCCCTCCGTCCTTCCCTTTCTCCTTCCTCTCTCCCTCCCTCCTACCCTTCCTCCCTCCCTCCCTTGACTCGAGGACAACAGGAAGTTTAAATATTCATATTTAAGAAGCTGGACTCTGAGAAAGTTTGACGGTTAAATAAATTAAATATTAAATTAAATAATAAATGAATCTTAAACGTCTTGAATCAGTTTTTAAGAAGTTTCATTTCTTCTGTTTCCATGACGACGTGTACATATGTAAAATAAATAAATGTACAGCAGCAGGATTTAAAACAGAAGAAGAAGAACAGAAACTAAAGATTCCACTTCCTGTCGTCATTTCTCCGTTTGACTCGTTTTATTCTTCACTTAAAATTTATAATAAAATAAAATATTAAAACTTTTAATCACTAAACGTCCTTTGATAACTCAAGTTTTAAAACACTAAGTTTGCTTCTTTAATCCCAAAAACCTTAAATAAATGACTTTTATTTTGAAATTTCAGCAGCGTTTTACTCAGTTTGCTTCTTTAATCCCCAAAAAACTTAAATAAATGACTTTATTTTGAAATTTCAGCAGCGTTTTACTCAGTTTGCTTCTTTAATCCCAAAAAACTTAAATAAATGACTTTTATTTTGAAATTTCAGCAGTGTTTTTACTCAGTTTGCTTCTTTAATCCCAAAAAAAACTTAAATAAATGACTTTTATTTTGAAATTTCAGCAGCGTTTTTACTGAATTTGCTGCTTTAATCCCAAAAAAACTTAAATAAATGACCTTTATTTTGAAATTTCAGCAGCGTTTTTACTGAATTTGCTGCTTTAATCCCAAAAAAACTTAAATAAATGACTTTTATTGTGAAATTTCAGCAGCATTTTACTCAGTTTGCTTCTTTAATCCCCAAAAAAGTTAAATAAATGACTTTTGTTTTGAAATTTCAGCAGCGTTTTACTCAGTTTGCTTCTTTAATCCCCAAAAAAGTTAAATAAATGACTTTTATTTTGAAATTTCAGCAGCGTTTTTACTGAATTTGCTGCTTTAATCCCAAAAAAACTTAAATGACTTTTATTTTGAAATTTCAGCAGCGTTTTTACTGAATTTGCTGCTTTAATCCCAAAAAAACTTAAATAAATGACTTTTATTGTGAAATTTCAGCAGCATTTTACTCAGTTTGCTTCTTTAATCCCAAAAAAACTTAAATAAATGACTTTTATTTTGAAATTTCAGCAGCATTTTTTCTCAATTTTGCTCTAACAGGAGGGTTAAAAGCTCCACATCACAATATTTGATTTTTACAAACTGTTTAAAAAGCACCTGAAGGCACCACCACCACCTCCTCTTCCTCCTCTTCCTCTTCCTCTTCCTCCTCTTCATCATCGTCTTCATATCACTGTGTGATTTTTTCTCTTCACTTTCTGACATATTTATATCACAACGGTTTGTTTTTGGGTTTTTTTTTTTTTTTAGTCTCTTTTTTTCTTTTTCTTTTTTTTTTCTTTTTTTTGTTTCTAACTCCGGGAGGAACCGTCCAATCAGAGGGCGTCCCCGGAGCGAGAGGTTTGAAAGCTGCCATCTGATTGGCCGCGACTGGCTTGAACTGAAGGTGGTCGTCGTTGGTTTTTAATTTTATTTTTTTAACTTAAAAGGATTTTCGAAGGCGATCAGAAACCTTTGGGCCACGCTGCGGACGTCGTCTCGTGTAACTAAAGACTTTCTTTCGTTCTGTTTGTCGTAATGCATGATTAATACAATAAAAGTATTTTTTCTAGTCTTCCAAAAAAAAAGGAAAAAAAAAAAAGTTCTGATCAGTTTGAAGAGTTTTGATGAGTTTTTGTAAGTTTTTTTTTTTTTTTTTTTTTTGATTTCCAAACTATGAAACAGCAGATTTTAAAGATTGTACCACATAGCAGAATACAACTGTTGAAATGTATATAAAATGTCTATAATAACTATTAAATGGTGTACCTGTACAGAGGCTGCTGCTCCGCTCGTCATTCTGTCTGTTTTATGTTTTATATATGATATATTTATATATCAAAAAAAATGAGAAAACGAAAACATTAAGAGAAAACAAAAAAATTAAGAGAAAACAAAAAAAACAAAATGAGAAAAGAAAAGAGAGAAAATTTTTTAAGAAAACAGAAAACAAAAATTGAAAAAAAAATTTAGAGAAAAAATTGAGAAAAAGACGTTCGCCCCCTGGTGGCCTTTTGATAGAATGCAGCTCTAAGTTACTTCTCCATTGACTTGTATAGAGACGGTCGCCCCCTGGTGGCCTTTTGATAGAATGCAGCTCTAAGTTACTTCCTGGTTGGCCTCATTTCAGAGGACCGGAGCTCCCCACCTTGTTAAACTCAGTAAAGGGCAGCATGTGTGCGTGCAGAGCGGTCCTTTACACAATATGGAAATTAATGTAAAATTAAAAACTAACAGGAAGCTAACTACTTAGCTGTGTGTCCTGTGTAGGTGAAAGTGATGCGTTTGCTCTTTCAACATGAGTTCATTCACGTTATCAAAGTCACAATAAACTTTATATCTAAACCTCGGACCTGTACTTCAGACCTGTGAGGGAAAAATGATCCGCCGTAAACACGGTGCATTTTATTTTGAAAGTTAACCCGGTGTTTTATTTTGTATACATGATTAAAATTACATTATTAAAATCAAATTCAGTCCTGTCGTCCGTTTTTTATATTTGGTATTTTTTATTTGAGCCTAAAATTGAAATATAAAAAAAACAGACATTTTTTCAAATCAAACTTTATTTAAAATTCTTCATTCAAGACATTAAAACCGTCTCCTCAGTGACGACGTGGCGTCTGTCGGCGTTCCCCCGGCCGGCGGCGCCGTGCACGGTCAGCGGGAAAGGAAAAAGGACAAAGGAGGAAGGAAGGAAGGAAGGAAGGAAAGGAGGGAAGGAAGGAAAGGAGGGAGAAGGAAGGAAAGGAGGGAAGGAAGGAAAGGAGGGAGGGAGGGAGGAAGGAGGGTAAAGAGGGAAGGAAGGAAAGGAGGAAGGAAGGAAGGAAGGAAAGGAGGGAGAAGGAGGGAAAGAGGGAAGGAAGGAAAGGAGGGAGGAAAGAGGGAAGGAAGGAAAAGAGGGAGGAAAGAAGAAAGGAAAGGACAAAGGAAGGAAGGAAGGAAGGAAGGAAGGGAAGGAGGGAGAAGGAGGGAAGGAAGGAAAGGAGGGAGGAAGGAAGGAAGACAAAAGGAAGGGAGGAAGGAAGGAAAGGAGAAAGGAGGGAGGAAGGAAAGAAGGAAAGGACAAAGGAAGGAAGGACGGAGGAAGAAGAAAAGGAAAGGAGGGAGGACAGGAGGGAAGGAGGAAGGAAGAAGGAAGGAAAGGAGGGAGGGAGGAGGGAAAGAGGGAAGGAAGGAAAGGAGGGAGGAAGGAGGGAAAGAGGGAAGGAAGGAAGGAAGGAACAGTCACAACAGACGGGGTCACAGTAAATCAAAGTTTATTTAAAGGGTCTCGTCTCCTCAGTGTTTGACGGTGTGCACGGCCTCCACGAAGGCGACGACGTGGCGTTTGTCGGTGTTCCCCCGGCCGGCGGCGGCGGCGGGGGCGTGCACGGTCAGCGGGGCCACGTGCGCTGTCAGCAGAGCGTGGCGTCCGTCCAGCGTGGCGTCGCTGACCGTCATGGCGTCCAGGTGCTGACGCAGCAGGACAATCACATTTTACACCTTGACTTCAAACCTTGAATATCAAAAACTACATTTAAGACTTTTTAACCCTCCTGTTGTCCTCGAGTCAAGGAAGGAAAGGAGAGAGGAAGGAAGGAAGACGAAAGGAAAGGAGGGAGGAAGAAGGAAGGAAGGAAAGGAGAGAGGAAGGAAGGGAGGGAGGAACAAGGAAGGAAAGGAGGGAGGAAGGAAGAAGGAAGGAAAGGAGAGAGGAAGGAAGGAAGACAAAATGAAAGGAGGGAGGAAGAAGGAAGGAAGGAAAGGAGGGAGGAAGAAGGAAGGAAGGAAGGAAAGGAGGGAGGAAGGAAGGAAGGAAGGAAAGGAGGGAGGAAGAAGGAAGGAAGGAAGGAAAGGAGGGAGGAAGGAAGGAAGGAAGGAAAGGAGGGAGGGAAGGAAAGGAGGGAGGAAGGAAGGAAGACAAAAGGAAAGGAGGGAGGGAGGGAGGAAGGGAAGGAGGGAAAGAGGGAAGGGAGGAAAGAAGGGAGAAGAAAGTAAAGGAGGGAGGAAGGGAGGAAGGAAGGAAGAAGGAAGGAAAGGAGAAAGGTGGGAGGAAGGAAAGAAGGAAAGGACAAAGGAAGGAAGGACGAAGGAAGAAGAAAAGGAAAGGAGGGAGGGAGGAAGGAAGAAGAAAGGAAAGGACGGAAGGAAGGAAAGGAGGGAGAAGGAGGGAAGGAATGAAGGAAGGACGGAAGGAAAGGGGGGAGGAAGGAAGGAAGGAAGGAAGGAAGGAAGGAAGGAAGGAAGGAACAGTGAAAACAGACGGGGTCACAGTAAATCAAAGTTTATTTAAAGGCTCTCGTCTCCTCAGTGTTTGACGGCGTGCACGGCCTCCACGAAGGCGACCACGTGGCGTTTGTCGGCGTTCCCCCGGCCGGCGGCGGCGGGGGCGTGCACAGTCAGCGGGGCCACGTGCGCTGTCAGCAGAGCGTGGCGTCCGTCCAGCGTGGCGTCGCTGACCGTCATGGCGTCCAGGTGCTGACGCAGCAGGACACGCAGCTGCTGGTTCTCACGGCTCAGGTCCTCGCGGTGTTTCCTCAGAGCTTCACGCTGCAGCACCGACGCGTTGCAGCGACGCATCACCGGCTGCAGCTCCGGGAACCCACACCAGTCCTGCACAACACAGGGAGAGGTTAAAGGAGGGGGGAAGGAAGGAAGGAAGGAAGGAAGGAAGGAAGGAAGGAAGGAAAGGAGGGAGGAACCGAGAAGGAACCGAGAAGAGTTTAAAGTTTTAATCAGCAGAACCGAGAAAACAGAAAAGATGAAGAGAAAACAGAAAGGAAGAAGGAAAGGAGGGAGGAAGGAGGGAAAGAGGGAAGGGAGGAAGGAAGGAAGGAAGGAAGGAAGGAAAGGGGGGAGGAAGGAAGGAGGGAAGGAAGAAGGAAGGGAAAGGCCAAAGGAAGGAAAGCAGGGAGGGAGGAAGGAAGAAGGAAGAAAAGGGGGGAGGGAGGAAGGAAGGAAGGAAGAAGGAAAGGACAAACGAAGAAGGGAGGAAGGAAGAAGAAAAGGAAAGGAGGGAGGGAGGGAGGAAGGAGGGAAAGAGGGAAGGAAGGAAAGGAGGGAGGGAGGGAGGAAGGAAGGAAGAAGGAAGGAAAGGACAAAGGAAAGAGGGAGGAAGGAAGGAAGGAAGAAGAAAACAGGAGGGAGGAAGGAAGGAAGGAAGGAAGGAAGGAAGGAAGGAAGGAAGGAAGGAAGGAAGGAAGAAGGAAGGAAAGGACAAAGGAAGGGATGGAAGGAAAGGAGGAAGGAAGGAAAGGACAAAGGAAGGAGGAAGGAAGGAAACAGAAAAGATGAAGAGAAAACAGTGAAAATAAAAATGTGAATCAGCTGCAACTAAAATAAATATCAGATTGAATCAAATTTGATCCTGTTCGGTGTGTAAAGGGTTAAAAATGTCTGAGTAGAAACTATGACGTCGTGCTTCCAGGTCAATAGTCGTTTTCTTTCTCTCTACCTTCGCCTCCTTCACTTCTTCCATCTTCGCCGTCACTTCCTGTTTCGGTTCGTCGGTCGTCGACAAACACGTGAAGACGTTTTCCTGTTCGCTCTCCAACTTGTCGCACATCTCAGCCACGCGTAAAACCCTCTCTCCCTGAAAACAGAGAAAACAGAGAGAACAGAGAGAAGGTGAAGAGATGAAGAGAAAACCCAAAAAATGTGAAAAGATGAAGAGAAAACAAAAAAAATGTGAAAAGATGAGAAAACAAAAATGAGAAAACAAACAAAAGAGAGAACAAATTAAAAGAAAACAGAAAAAAAAAATTGAAAAAAAATTTAGAAAATTTTTTGAGAAAAATTTTTACAAAATTTTTTTTTACAGAATAAATGTGAAAAGACGAGAAAACAAAAAAATTAGAAAACAAAAAAATGAAGAAAAAACAAAAAATATGAAAAGATGGAGAGAACAAAAAATGAGAAAAACAAAAAAATGAGAAAACAAAAAATTAAAAAATGAAGAAAAAAAATGTGAAAAGATGAAAAAAACAAAAAAATGTGAAAAGATGAAAAAAAACAAAAAAATGTGAAAAGATGAAAAATATGCGAAAGACGAAAAAACAAAAAATATGCGAAAAGATGAAAAAAAAATTTGAAAAGATGAAAAAAACTAAAAAATGTGAAAAGATGAAAAAACAAAAAATGCGAAAAGATGAAAAACAAAAAAAATGCAAAAAGATGAAAAAACAAAAAAATGCGAAAAAAACAAAAAAATGCGAAAAGATGAAAAAACAAAAAATGCGAAAAGATGAAAAACAAAAAAAATGCAAAAAGATTAAAAAACAAAAAAATGCGAAAAAAACAAAAAAAAATGCGAATGAAAAGGTGAAGAAAAAACAAAAAAATGTGAAAAGATGAAAAAATGTGAAAAGATGAAAAAACGAAAAAAAAATGAAAAGGTAAAGAAAAAAGCAAAAATGTGAAGATGAAAGATTGAAAGGATGAAAAGAAAAGAAAAAGAGATGAAAAGATGAAGAGATGAAAGGATGAAAAGATGAAAGGATGAAGAGATGAAAGGATGAAAAGATGAAAGGATGAAGAGATGAAAGGATGACCCAGCGGTGACATCACACACCATGTGACCGCGTTACCTTGGCGATCACGGCCTGTAACTTCTTGGTGACGGCGTCGGTCGTCACGGTGAGGTCGGCTAGCTGCTGCCTCGCCGCAGCGTGAGCACGAGTCAGCTGACTACGAAGACGGTGAGTCCTCCGGTTCACTTCGTCTTTACCGGCCGTCAGATCGCAAGTCACGCCCTCGTGTTCCGTCTTACTGCTCACGAGGTTCGCTCGCATCGTAAAGATGGCGTCCTGACAGGAGAGAGATGACTTCATCTACGACTTAATCTGCGACTTCATCTACGAATTAATCTGCGACTTCATCTGCGACTTCATCTACGACTTAATGTACGATTTAATGTATGACTTCATCTACGACTTAATCTGCGACTTCATCTACGAATTAATGTATGACTTCATCTACGACTTAATGTACGAATTAATGGATGACTTCATCTATGACTTCATCTACGACTTCATCTACGACTTCATCTTCGAATTAATCTGCGACTTCATCTACGACTTAATGTATGACTTCATCTACAAATTAATGTACGACTTAATGTATGACTTCATCTACGACTTAATGTACGAATTAATTAATGTATGACTTCATCTGCGATTTTATCTGCAACTTCATCTACGACTTAATGTATGACTTCATCTACTAATTAATCTGCGACTTAATCTACGACTTAATGTATGACTTCATCTACGAATTAATCTACGAATTAATCTACGTATTAATGTATGACTTCATCTACAAATGAATCTACGACTTCATCTACAAATTAATCTACGAATTAATCTACGAATTAATGTATGACTTCATCTGCGACTTCATCTACGACTTAATGTACGAATTAATGTATGAATTAATCTACGACTTCATCTACAAATTAATCTACAAATTAATCTACGAATTAATGTACGACTTCATCTACGAATTAATCTACGACTTAATGCATGACTTCATCTACAACTTCATCTACAAATTAATCTACGACTTCATCTACGACTTCATCTACATCTTCATCTACGAATTAATGTACAACTTAATCTACGAATTAATCTACGACTTAATGTATGACTTCATCTACGACTTCATCTACGAATTAATGTATGACTTCATCTACGACTTCATCTACGACTTAATGTATGACTTCATCTACGACTTCATCTACGATTTAATGTATGATGCTTTAATCTTGTAGCACTGAGATTTAATTTAACTGAAGTCTGAAGTTAGTTTCTGACCTGCAGCCTCACACATTTAACTGAAGCCTGAAGTTAGTTTCTGACCTGCAGCCTCACATTAAACTGAAGCCTGAAGTTAGTTTCTGACCTGCAGCCTCACACATTTAACTGAAGCCTGAAGTTAGTTTCTGTCCTGCAGCCTCACACATTAAACTGAAGCCTGAAGTTAGTTTCTGACCTGCAGCCTCACATTAAACTGAAGCCTGAAGTTAGTTTCTGACCTGCAGCCTCATACATTTAACTGAAGCCTGAAGTTAGTTTCTGACCTGCAGCCTCACATTAAACTGAAGCCTGAAGTTAGTTTCTGACCTGCAGCCTCACACATTTAACTGAAGCCTGAAGTTAGTTTCTGACCTGCAGCCTCATACATTTAACTGAAGCCTGAAGTTAGTTTCTGACCTGCAGCCTCATACATTTAACTGAAGCCTGAAGTTAGTTTCTGACCTGCAGCCTCATACATTTAACTGAAGCCTGAAGTTAGTTTCTGACCTGCAGCCTCACACATTTAACTGAAGCCTGAAGTTAGTTTCTGACCTGCAGCCTCATACATTTAACTGAAGCCTGAAGTTAGTTTCTGACCTGCAGCCTCACACATTTAACTGAAGCCTGAAGTTAGTTTCTGACCTGCAGCCTCACATTAAACTGAAGCCTGAAGTTAGTTTCTGACCTGCAGCCTCACACATTAAACTGAAGCCTGAAGTTAGTTTCTGACCTGCAGCCTCACACATTTAACTGAAGCCTGAAGTTAGTTTCTGACCTGCAGCCTCATACATTTAACTGAAGTCTGAAGTTAGTTTCTGACCTGCAGCCTCATACATTAAACTGAAGCCTGAAGTTAGTTTCTGACCTGCAGCCTCACACATTTAACTGAAGTCTGAAGTTAGTTTCTGACCTGCAGCCTCATACATTAAACTGAAGCCTGAAGTTAGTTTCTGACCTGCAGCCTCACACATTTAACTGAAGCCTGAAGTTAGTTTCTGACCTGCAGCCTCACATTTAAGTGAAGCCTGAAGTTAGTTTCTGACCTGCAGCCTCACATATTTAACTGAAGCCTGAAGTTAGTTTCTGACCTGCAGCCTCACATATTTAACTGAAGCCTGAAGTTAGTTTCTGACCTGCAGCCTCACACAGTTAAGTGAAGCCTGAAGTTAGTTTCTGACCTGCAGCCTCTTCAGGTTCTTCATGTCTGTGTTGAGTCTTTCGATGAGATGTTGGTTTTTAGAGACTAACTTCTGCAGCTTGTTGGCGTCGGCCGTGTAGCTCTGCAGAACTTCCTGATGCTGCCGGCTCTTCGTCAGCAGCTTGTCTTTGGTTTCCATCAGCAGAGACGTCGTCTGTGCAGAGAGGACGAGAAGGAAACCTCACACTTAAGAGTTATATAGAAATATCATATCTATCTGAGTCAGGAAGGTTCTGAAATGAGTCCAGTTTGTTTTTTACCATCTCATCAAAAGCGTTGTCGCATGCCGCCATGCTCTCACTGTACAGTCGGTGGATTTCCTCCAGCGCTGCTTCGTGTTTCTTCTCCAGACTGAAGGCTGCGTCCTCCAGCTCGGCTCGCTGCTGTCCGGCGTGCGTCGACACGTGTTTCCTGAAGAACAGACGCAGTTCACAGCCGATCACCGAGGATTTAACATCAGCTGCTGGATCCTTTAAGGGAGCTCCAGTTTAAACTGACGAGGCACTCCACTCCAGCAGTAAAGCTGAAGAGGAGTGCATCTATTAATCTTCTCCATACTTATTATTATTCTTCCACCAAGTCTCGCAGCTTTGAGATAACTCCGACAATATATACATCAAAACGTGCGGCTCGATCGGGAAAGAGGTGCTATGACTTTTGGTGTTGAAATTCCAATTTTTCCAAAGTTATTCCCAAAAAAACGGGAATAATTCTCCATTGGAAATTAATGGGAATTTTTTTAAAACCCACAAAATTTCACCTTTTTCAGAGTCACCTAGCTCTCTCATACCTGCACGTAGAAACGTGATTCAAACTTTAAAACGGAGGAAAACTTGTGCTCTCTCCAAAACACCAAACTGTTTTTACATAAAAACAAACTTTTCAAACTATGAGCAGTCAAACGAGGAGTGGAAATCACTTTTTCTTCAAAGTTAGAGTGGAAGCAGCAGTTAGCTAGAGTGTGAGAAGCAGTAAAAATTACTCACGGCCAAACCGTAAAAAGGAAACAAATAATTTTTGGTCAAAATGTAGACATAGGTGTTGGGATTCATAAAATGTGACGTTGATGGGCGGGGTCTGCACAAAATTTAAACGGGGGGGGGGGGGGGGGGGCTGGCAATTGTTCGGGACCTTGTCAGAAGCCAAATTCAGTGAGCTTCGTCTCCTGCAGGGGGCGCTGTTGCTCCTCACTCACCTCTCAGAGCTGTGGGTGGAGCAGAGGTGGTGCAGGCGCTGCTCCCACTGCTGCTGCAGGAAAAGCATCTGTTGGTCCTGCTGAGCACGCAGACGCTCCACCTGCTGCAGGTGAACACGCCGCACCCGAGCCGACTGACGCTCCGCCTCCTGCAGGTCACGCTCCAACGTCTGCAGCACACACAACATATACAGGAAGTATTAGTTAAAATAAAATAAAATGAAATATTAGGTCAAATAAAATAGAAAATATTGGGTAAAATCTAATTAAATAAAATATTAGTTAGAAGAACATAAAAGAAAATAAAGAAAATATTAGATAAAATAAAAGAAAAAAGTTTGTAGCTTCTGGGTTATTTAAAACAGTAAATCAGTAACATGTTAAATATTAAAAAATGAGTAAAATCTTAAAGGTGTGACTCCTTTTATAATCATCAATATTTTCATCAGTAACTGTAACAGATTACTTTTATATTTGTTATAATTTAACCCTCCTGTTGTCCTTGAGTCAAGGAAGGAAAGGAGGGAGGGAGGGAGGGAGGGAGGAAGGAAAGGAGGGGGGAAAGGAGGAAGAAGGGAGTAAAGAAAGAGAGAAGGAGGTAAGGAAGGAAAGGAGGGAGGGAGGAAAGAAAGAGAGAAGGAGGTAAGGAAGGAAAGGAGGGAGGGAGGGAGGAAGGAAAGGAGGGGGGAAAGGAGGAAGAAGGGAGTAAAGAAAGAGAGAAGGAGGTAAGGAAGGAAAGGAGGGAGGGAGGAAGGAAGAAGGGAGGAAAGAAAGAGAGAAGGAGGTAAGGAAGGAAAGGAGGGAGGCAGGAAGGAAAGCAGGGAGGAAGAAGGAAGGAGGGAGGAAAGAAAGAGAGAAGGAGGTAAGGAAGGAAAGGAGGGAGGAAAGAAAGAGAGAAGGAGGTAAGGAAGGAAAAGAGGGAGGGAGGGAGGAAAGAGAGAAGGAAGTAAGGAAGGAAAGGAGGGAGGGAGGAAGGAAAGGAGGGGGGAAAGGAGGAAGAAGGGAGTAAATAAAGAGAGAAGGAGGTAAGGAAGGAAAGGAGGGAAGGAGGAAGGAAAGGAGGGTTAAACGTATCTAGTAATAATCCACAGGAGGGTTAGGGTCTGAGAGAGTCCTGCAGGTGTCTCGTCAACCTTCCATCCTTTCCTCCCTCCTTTCCTTCACTCCTCCCTCCTTTCCTTCCTTCCTTGACGCAGGTGTCTCGTTACCTTGACGACGCTGTGCAGGCCGTCCAGCTGCCTCTCGAACGTCTGGCTGAACACCGCCACGTCTTTACGGAGCTCGGCGGCTCGAGTCTGACGGAGAATGGCTCGCCAGCCTTCGTTCAGCTTCAGCAGGTTGACCGCCGTGTTCCTCTCCTCCTTCTGCAGCTTGTCCTGGTGGCAAACACACATATCACACAGGAAGGCTTTTATTTTGAAGGGCGTTCCTAATGTTTATTACTGAGGGCATAGTGAGAGATACAGATTACAGATACAGATACCTGATGATACAGATTAAACTGGACTCACCTTCAGGAACAGCGTGAGGATCTCCTCTTTCTTCTTGGCCATCTCCTCCTCTGCCTGAGCTCTCTGCTGCATGTACAACAGTCGCTCCTCCTCCGTCTTTCCTCCACCTTTACCTCCTCCTCCTTTCTTCTTCGGCATCTTCAGCCTCCTTCCTCTTCTTCCTCACTCTGCTGCTGTTTAATATACAAAACACCTGACACACAGATACACACACACACACACAGAGAGGCTCAAAATCAGACATGTTTCATCCATCCTCTTCCTCTTATCCTGGTCGGGTCTCGGGGGCAGCAGCCTAAGCAGGTATGCCCAGACTTCTCTCTCCCCAGCCACTTCGTCCAACTCTTCCCGGGGGATCCCGAGGCGTTCCCAGGCCAGCCGAGAGACATAGTCTCTCCAGCGTGTCCTGGGTCTCCTACCGGTGGGACGGGCCCTGAACACCTCACCAGGGAGGCGTCCGGGAGGCGTCCTGACTAGACGCCCGAACCACCTCATCTGGCTCCTCTCGACGCGGAGGAGCAGCGGGTCTACTCCGAGCTCCCTCCAGATAACTGAGCTTCTCACCCTATCTCTAAGGGAGAGCCCAGCCAGCCTACGGAGGAAGCTCATTTCGGCCGCTTGTACCCGCGATCTTGTTCTTTGGGTCACTACCCAAAGCTCATGACCATAGGTGAGGGTAGGAATGAAGATCGACTGGTAAATCCAGAGCTTTGCCTTTCGGCTCAGCTCTCTCTTCACCACGACGGATCTGTGCAGAGTCTGCATTACTGCAGACGCCGCACCGATCCGCCTGCCGATCTCACGCACATCCTTCCCTCACTGTTAACAAGACCCCGAGGTACTTGAACTCCTCCACTTGGGGCAGGATCTCATCCCCGACCCGGAGAGTGCACTCCACCCTTTTCCGGCTGAGGACCATGGCCTCGGATTTGGAGGTGCTGATTCTCATCCCGGCCGCTTCACACTCGGCTGCGAACCGATCCAGTGAGAGTTGGAGGTCACGGTCTGATGAAGCCAACAGGACCACATCATCTGCAAAAAGCAGTGACCCAATCCTGAGGTCACCAAACCGGACCCCCTCCACACCCTGGCTGCACCTGGAAATCCTGTCCATAAAGATTATGATCAGGATCGGTGACAAAGGGCAGCCCTGGAGGAGTCCAACCCTCATACAGGGAACGTATCAGGGGGTCCAATACCCCGTACTCCCAGAGAATCCCTCACAGGACTCCCCGAGGGACACGGTCGAATGCCTTCTCCAAGTCCACAAAACACGTGTGGACTGGTTGGGCAAACTCCCATGCACCCTCAAGGATCCTGCAGAGGGTGTAGAGCTGGTCCACTGTTCCACGGCCCGGACGAAAACCATACTTCTCCTCCTGAATTCGAGGTTCGACTATCCGACGGACCCTCCTCTCCAGTACCCCTGAATAGACCTTACCAGGGAGGCTGAGGAGTGTGATCCCCCTATAGTTGGAACACACCCTCCGGTCCCCCTTCTTAAAAAGAGGGACCACCACCCCAGTCTGCCAATCCAGAGGCACTGCCCCCGATGTCCACGCGATGCTGCAGAGTCGTGTCAACCATGACAGCCCCACAACATCCAGGGCCTTGAGGAACTCAGGGCGGATCTCATCCACCCCCGGGGCCCTGCCACCGAGGAGCTTTTTGACCACCTCGGCGACCTCCACCCCCGAGATAGGAGAGCCCACACCCGGGTCCCCAGGCCTTGCTTCCTTACCGGAAGGCGTGTCGGTGGGATTGAGGAGGTCTTCTAAGTATTCCTTCCGCCGATCCACAATGTCATAAGGGGTCTGGTGAGCTACGGACCTGTTTGCCATGGGTGACCCTACCAGGGGCATAAAGCCATTGGGTCATTGGGACATGCAAACCCCTCCACCACGATAAGGTAGTAGCTCATGTTCCGGATGTCTCAAATATATTCAGTTAGCTGTCATAATTTGGGAAACTAGAACCATCAATTAATCAATTATCATGAATAGTTACTGATTCATTTTCTGGCAATCGACTAATTTGAGTTTAAACCAATGAAATATCTCACATATGGCACATATCGCAGTACTTTTACTGTAATACTGCATACTACATCACTATAATACTGCAGTACTTTTACTGTAATACTGCATACTACATCACTCATAATACTGCAGTACTTTTACTGTAATACTGCATACTACATCACTATAATACTGCAGTACTTTTACTGTAATACTGCATACTACATCACTATAATACTGCAGTACTTTTACTGTAATACTGCATACTACATCACTATAATACTGCAGTACTTTTACTGTAACACTGCATACTACATCACTATAATACTGCAGTGCTTTTACTGTAATACTACATACTACATCACTATAATACTGCAGTACTTTTACTGTAATACTGCATACTACATCACTATAATACTGCAGTACTTTTACTGTAATAGAGTATTTGTACATTGCAGTATTAGTACTTTTACTGCAGTAAAGTATCTGAGTACTTCTTCCAGTACTGCTGCTGACAGTTTCTACAGAGGATCATGTGACTGTCAAAGGTCGACATTTATCAGCAGAGTTTCTGGATAAGATGAACTTTGGTTTTATTTGCTTGTATTTCAAACACAAACAACATGATTAAAATATGAAATGTGTTGCAGCTTTTATTTCATATTGATACAGTATTAAAGCTTTACTGATACAATGATCAATAAAGCTTTAAACACAACAAGCTCCACTCTGGGATCAGAGTTCATTGTTCTCTCCCTTTAGATCTACAGTTTGTAGATGGGTGTAACCAACATTTGACGCAGCACAGAGCGGTCAGGCTGCATTTATGACTTAATAACATGTTGTTCAGATCAAACTTCAAATGTATTAAACTTATCAGGAAGTGAAGCTCAGACAGTCGTTGCCTTTGAGAGCTGAAATGGCGGAGAAAGATCAACTGGACCAAGAAACCTTCTCTTGTGTGATCTGTCTGTTTCTACTGAAGGATCCGGTGACTACTTCCTGTGGACACAGCTACTGCATGAGCTGTATTAAATCACACTGGGATGGAGAGGATCAGAGGAGGATCTACAGCTGCCCTCAGTGCAGACAGGCCTTCACACCGAGGCCTGTCCTGAAGAAAAACACCATGTTAGCAGCTTTAGTGGAGCAGCTGAAGAAGACTGGACTCCAAGCTGCTCCTGCTGATCACTGCTATGCTGGACCTGAAGATGTGGTCTGTGATGTCTGCACTGGGAGGAAGCTGAAAGCTTTCAAGTCCTGTCTGCAGTGTCTGATTTCTTACTGTGAGAATCACCTCCAGCCTCACTTTGAATTAACCAAATTAAAGAAACACAAGCTGGTGGAGCCCTCGGAGAAGCTCCAGGAGAACATCTGCTCTCGTCATTATGAGGTGATGGAGATATTCTGCCGTACAGATAAGAAGTGTATCTGTTATCTGTGCACTATGGAGGATCATAAAGGCCACGACACAGTCCCAGCTGCAGCAGAAAGGACTGAGAGGCAGAGAGAGCTCAAGGTGAGTCGACTAAACATCCAGCAGAGAATCCAGCACAGAGAGAAAGATGTCAAGCTGCTTCAACAGGAGGTGGAGGCCGTCAGTCGCTCTGCTGATAAAGCAGTGGAGGACAGTGAGAAGATCTTCACTCAGCTGATCCGTCTCCTCCAGAAAAGAAGCTCTGATGTGAAGCAGCAGATCAGATCCCAGCAGGAAACTGAAGTGAGTGGAGTCAAAGAGCTTCAGGAGAAGCTGCAGCAGGAGATCACTGAGCTGAAGAGGAAAGACGCTGAACTGAAGCAGCTCTCACACACAGAGGATCACAACCAGTTTCTACACAACTACCCCTCAGTGTCACAACTCAGTGAACCTACAGACTCATCCATCATCAATATCCGTCCTCTCAGATACTTTGAGGATGTGACAGCAGCTGTGTCAGAGCTCAGAGATAAACTACAGGACATCCTGAGGGACAAATGGACAAACATCTCACTAGCAGTGACTGAAGTGAAAGTTTTACTGTCAGAACCAGAACCAGAACCAGAGCCCAAGACCAGAGCTGAGTTCTTAAGGTATTCACGTGAAATCACTCTGGATCCAAACACAGCAAACACACAGCTGGTATTATCTGAGGGGAACAGAAAAGTAAAATGTACAAGACAACAGCAGTCTTATTCTAGTCACACAGACAGATTCACTGATGAGTGTCAGGTCCTGAGTAGAGAGAGTCTGACTGGACGTTGTTACTGGGAGGTGGAGTGGACAGCAGGATGGAGATGGGGAGGAGTTGATGTAGCAGTAACATACAAGAATATCAGCAGAGCAGGATATGAATCTCTATTTGGACATAATGACAAATCTTGGTCTTTACGTTGTTACAATGACAGGTGTGAATTTTGGTTCAAAAGCATTAAAACTCCCGTCTCAGGTCCTGTTTCCTCCAGAGTCGGAGTGTACCTGGATCACAGAGCCGGTATTCTGTCCTTCTACAGCGTCTCTGAAACCATGACTCTCCTCCACAGAGTCCAGACCACATTCACTCAGCCTCTCTATGCTGGACTTTGGGTTTATGTTTTATCCACAGCTGAGTTGTGTAAAGTGAAATAGACAGAAGTCATTTCAGACTTCATGTGTCAGATGTTGTAATTCTTCATGTTTTTGTCTCCATGTTTCTGAGCTGCTCAGAGATCAGCTGACACGCTAATAGGGATATTCAACACTTTATTAACTTTATGTATGTGTCGTTTATATTATCAGTTTCTTTAAATGTGACTTTTTCCTGTGTGTTTTTATCCATGGAGGCTCTCACTGCTCATCACCATGTTTTTAACCTTCACTGACATTTCTTCAGATGAAATGTGAACTTCTCTTTGTTCTAAATGTTAGTTTCATGTTTGTATTGATGTATTTGTGTCTGTTGTTTCTTAAACAAAGAAAACAGCAGAACTTCCTTCATCACAGATATTTTGTTCTCATCATTTTGTAAATTCATAAAGAAATGTTCAATCAAACTGTAATGATCATGATAATAATCATTAATGATGTTCTTGTACATAGCTGACATTCTGGGTTAAACTAACTGACTGTGTGGATGAAGTCAATCTGAACATGAAATCATTGATCACACTTTACTGATTGGATGTGTCAACAATCTGAAGCTTCAATAATCAATAAAGATGATTTTTATCAACAGTGATCAAAGTGTTTTCTTCTCATTCAAAGCTTGTGGAGAAAATGTGAAACTACAATGAGAGTTTATTAAAGTTCACATAATAATACTGCAGTACTTTTACTGTAATACTGCATACTACATCACTATAATACTGCAGTACTTTTACTGTAATACTGCATACTACATCACTATAATACTGCAGTACTTTTACTGTAATACTGCATACTACATCACTCACA
Source organism: Scomber japonicus (assembly GCF_027409825.1). Lineage (NCBI taxonomy): Eukaryota > Metazoa > Chordata > Actinopteri > Scombriformes > Scombridae > Scomber > Scomber japonicus. The sequence continues at coordinate 1,399,316 of NC_070593.1, forward strand.
ATACTGCAGTACTTTTACTGTAATACTGCATACTACATCACTATAATACTGCAGTACTTTTACTGTAATACTGCATACTACATCACTCATAATACTGCAGTACTTTTACTGTAATACTGCATACTACATCACTCATAATACTTCAGTACTTTTACTTGTAATACTGCATACTACATCACTATAATAATGCAGTACTTTTACTTGTAATAGAGTATTAGTACATTGCAGTATTAGTACTTTTACTGCAGTAAAGTATCAGAGTACTTCTTCCAGTACTGCTGCTGACAGTTTCTACAGAGGATCATGTGACTGTCAAAGGTCGACATTTATCAGCAGAGTTTCTGGATAAGATGAATTTTGGTTTTATTTGCTTGTATTTCAAACACAAACAACATGATTAAAATATAAATGTGTTGCAGTAAAGTTAAATGTTGAGCAGCTTTTAACTGAGACTTTACTGTAAATGAGGAAACACAGTTTGAATCCACAGTGCGGCTCCTCGTCCTGATAACCGTCCCTGTTCTTTAACCCTTTCATGCATGAATTATGATAACCTCAGTCAGGATTGTTTTTCCTTTTTTTCTGTTTAGGCATGAAAACAATTATTTCAACTTATTATAAGAACATATATCAACTGATTTACAACCAACTGCAGATGAAGTGCACTAGTGTCCACTGTGGAGGCTGAAGTGTAACTATGCCACAAAATTCTTTCATACATAAAAAGACAGCTTATGACCACTATGCATGAAAGGGTTAAACACAACAAGCTCAACTCTGGTGTCACATTTCATTGTTTCCTCCACTCAGAGCTACAGTTGGTAGATGGGTGTAACCAACATGTGACGCAGCACAGAGCTGTGAGGCGGCATTCAGCAGAAACACAGAAGTTTAGAAACAGGAAGTGAAGCTCAGACAGCCGTTGCCTTTGAGAGCTGAAATGGCGCAAAAAGATCAACTGGACCGAGAAACCTTCTCTTGTTCGATCTGTCTGGATCTACTGAAGGATCCGGTGACTACTTCCTGTGGACACAGCTACTGTATGAGCTGTATTCAATTACACTGGGATGGAGAGGATCAGAGGAAGATCTACAGCTGCCCTCAGTGCAGACAGGCCTTCACACCGAGGCCTGTCCTGAAGAAAAACACCATGTTAGCAGCTTTAGTGGAGCAGCTGAAGAAGACTGGACTCCAAGCTGCTCCTGCTGATCACTGCTATGCTGGACCTGAAGATGTGGCCTGTGATGTCTGCACTGGGAGGAAGCTGAAAGCCTTCAAGTCCTGTCTGCAATGTCTGATCTCTTACTGTGAGAATCACCTCCAGTCTCACTTTGAATCAACCAAGTTAAAGAAACACCAGCTGGTGGAGCCCTCGGAGAAGCTCCAGGAGAACATCTGCTCTCGTCATGATGAGGTGATGAAGATATTCTGCCGTACAGATAAGAAGTGTATCTGTTATCTGTGCACTATGGAGGATCATAAAGGCCACAACACAGTCCCAGCTGCAGCAGAAAGGACTGAGAGGCAGAGAGAGCTCGAGGTGAGTCGACTAAACATCCAGCAGAGAATCCAGGACAGAGAGAAAGATGTGAAGCTGCTTCAACAGGAGGTGGAGGCCATCAGTCGCTCTGCCGATAAAGCAGTGGAGGACAGTGAGAAGATCTTCACTCAGCTGATCCGTCTCCTCCAGAAAAGAAGCTCTGATGTGAAGCAGCAGATCAGATCCCAGCAGGAAACTGAAGTGAGTGGAGTCAAAGAGCTTCAGGAGAAGCTGCAGCAGGAGATCACTGAGCTGAAGAGGAAAGACGCTGAACTGAAGCAGCTCTCACACACAGAGGATCACAACCAGTTTCTACACAACTACCCCTCAGTGTCACAACTCAGTGAACCTACAGACTCATCCAGCATCAATATCCGTCCTCTCAGATACTTTGAGGATGTGACAGCAGCTGTGTCAGAGCTCAGAGATAAACTACAGGACATCCTGAGGGACAAATGGACAAACATCTCACTGGCAGTGACTGAAGTGGACGTTTTACTGCCAGGACCAGAACCCAAGACCAGAGCTGGGTTCTTAAGATATTCATGTGAAATCACTCTGGATCCAAACACAGCAAACACAGAGCTGTTTTTATCTAAGGGGAACAGAAAAGTAAAATGTACGTTACTACAACAGTCTTATTCTAGTCACACAGACAGATTCACTGATTCGTCTCAGGTCCTGAGTAGAGAGAGTCTGACTGGACGTTGTTACTGGGAGGTGAAGTGGAGAGGGAAGGGAGTTTATGTAGCAGTCGCATACAAGAATATCAGCAGAGAAGGAACTGAATCTGGATTTGGACGTAATGACAAATCCTGGTCTTTACGTTGTAACGCTAACAGGTATGATTTTTGGTTCAACAACATTGAAACTCTCGTCTCAGGTCCTCGTTCCTCCAGAGTCGGAGTGTACCTGGATCACAGAGCAGGTATTCTGTCCTTCTACAACGTCTTTAAAACCATGACTCTCCTCCACAGAGTCCAGACCACATTCACTCAGCCTCTCTATGCTGGACTTAATGTTTATGATGGAGACACAGCTGAGTTGTGTAAACCAAAATAGACAGAAGTCATTTCAGACTTCATGTGTCAGATGTTGTAATTCTTCATGTTTTTGTCTCCATGTTTCTGAGCTGCTCAGAGATCAGCTGACACGCTAATAGGGATATTCAACACTTTATTAACTTTATGTATGTGTCGTTTATATTATCAGTTTCTTTAAATGTGACTTTTTCCTGTGTGTTTTTATCCATGGAGGCTCTCACTGCTCATCACCATGTTTTTAACCTTCACTGACATTTCTTCAGATGAAATGTGAACTTCTCTTTGTTCTAAATGTTAGTTTCATGTTTGTATTGATGTATTTGTGTCTGTTGTTTCTTAAACAGAGAAAACAGCAGAACTTCCTTCATCACACATATTTTGTTCTCATCACTTTGTAAATTCATAAAGAAATGTTCAATCAAACTGTAATGATCATGATAATAATCATTAATGATGTTCTTGTACATAGCTGACATTCTGGGTTAAACTAACTGACTGTGTGGATGAAGTCAATCTGAACATGAAATCATTGATCACACTTTACTGATTGGATGTGTCAACAATCTGAAGCTTCAATAATCAATAAAGATGATTTTTATCAACAGTGATCAAAGTGTTTTCTTCTCATTCAAAGCTTGTGTACTTTTACTGTAATACTGCATACTACATCACTCATAATACTGCAGTACTTTTACTGTAATACTGCATACTACATCACTATAATACTGCAGTACTTTTACTGTAATACTGCATACTACATCACTATAATACTGCAGTACTTTTACTGTAATACTGCATACTACATCATTATAATACTGCAGTACTTTTATTGTAATACTGCATACTACATCACTATAATACTGCAGTACTTTTACTGTAATACTGCATACTACATCACTATAATACTGCAGTACTTTTACTATAATACTGCATACTACATCATTCATAATACTGCAGTACTTTTACTTGTATTTGTACATTGCAGTATTAGTACTTTTACTGCAGTAAAGTATCTGAGTACTTCTTCCAGTACTGCTGCTGACAGTTTCTACAGAGGGTCATGTGACTGTGAAAGGTCGACATTTATCAGCAGAGTTTCTGGATAAGATGAATTTTGGTTTTATTTGCTTGTATTTCAAACACAAACAACACGATTCAAATATGAAATGTGTTGCAGTAAAGTTAAATGTTGAGCAGCTTTTAACTGAGACTTTACTGTAAATGAGGAAACCTTTTTTTCTGTTTAGGCATGAAAACAATTATTTCAACTAATTATAATAACATATATCAACTGATTTACAACCAACTGCAGATGAAGTGCACTTGTGTCCACTGTGGAGGCTGAAGTGTAACTATGCCACAAAATTCTTTCATACATTAGAAGACAGCTTATGACCGCTATGCATGAAAGGGTTAAACACAACAAGCTCCACTCTGGTGTCACATTTCATTGTTTCCTCCACTCAGAGCTACAGTTGGTAGATGGGTGTAACCAACATGTGACGCAGCACAGAGCTGTGAGGCTGCATTCAGCAGAAACACAGAAGTTTAGAAACAGGAAGTGAAGCTCAGACAGCCGTTGCCTCTGAGAGCTGAAATGGCGCAAAAAGATCAACTGGACCGAGAAACCTTCTCTTGTTCGATCTGTCTGGATCTACTGAAGGATCCGGTGACTACTTCCTGTGGACACAGCTACTGTATGAGCTGTATTCAATTACACTGGGATGGAGAGGATCAGAGGAAGATCTACAGCTGCCCTCAGTGCAGACAGACCTTCACACCGAGGCCTGTCCTGAAGAAAAACACCATGTTAGCAGCTTTAGTGGAGCAGCTGAAGAAGACTGGAATCCAAGCTGCTCCTGCTGATCACTGCTATGCTGGACCTGAAGATGTGGCCTGTGATGTCTGCACTGGGAGGAAGCTGAAAGCCTTCAAGTCCTGTCTGCAGTGTCTGATCTCTTACTGTGAGAATCACCTCCAGCCTCACTTTGAATCAACCAAGTTAAAGAAACACAAGCTGGTGGAGCCCTCGGAGAAACTCCAGGAGAACATCTGCTCTCGTCATGATGAGGTGATGAAGATATTCTGCCGTACAGATAAGAAGTGTATCTGTTATCTGTGCACTATGGAGGATCATAAAGGCCACAACACAGTCCCAGCTGCAGCAGAAAGGACTGAGAGGCAGAGAGAGCTCGAGGTGAGTCGACTAAACATCCAGCAGAGAATCCAGGACAGAGAGAAAGATGTGAAGCTGCTTCAACAGGAGGTGGAGGCCATCAGTCGCTCTGCCGATAAAGCAGTGGAGGACAGTGAGAAGATCTTCACTCAGCTGATCCGTCTCCTCCAGAAAAGAAGCTCTGATGTGAAGCAGCAGATCAGATCCCAGCAGGAAACTGAAGTGAGTGGAGTCAAAGAGCTTCAGGAGAAGCTGCAGCAGGAGATCACTGAGCTGAAGAGGAAAGACGCTGAACTGAAGCAGCTCTCACACACAGAGGATCACAACCAGTTTCTACACAACTACCCCTCAGTGTCACAACTCAGTGAACCTACAGACTCATCCAGCATCAATATCCGTCCTCTCAGATACTTTGAGGATGTGACAGCAGCTGTGTCAGAGCTCAGAGATAAACTACAGGACATCCTGAGGGACAAATGGACAAACATCTCACTGGCAGTGACTGAAGTGGACGTTTTACTGCCAGGACCAGAACCCAAGACCAGAGCTGGGTTCTTAAGATATTCATGTGAAATCACTCTGGATCCAAACACAGCAAACACAGAGCTGTTTTTATCTAAGGGGAACAGAAAAGTAAAATGTACGTTACTACAACAGTCTTATTCTAGTTACACAGACAGATTCACTGATTCGTCTCAGGTCCTGAGTAGAGAGAGTCTGACTGGACGTTGTTACTGGGAGGTGAAGTGGAGAGGGAAGGGAGTTTATGTAGCAGTCGCATACAAGAATATCAGCAGAGAAGGAACTGAATCTGGATTTGGACGTAATGACAAATCCTGGTCTTTACGTTGTAACGCTAACAGGTATGATTTTTGGTTCAACAACATTGAAACTCTCGTCTCAGGTCCTCGTTCCTCCAGAGTCGGAGTGTACCTGGATCACAGAGCAGGTATTCTGTCCTTCTACAACGTCTTTAAAACCATGACTCTCCTCCACAGAGTCCAGACCACATTCACTCAGCCTCTCTATGCTGGACTTAATGTTTATGATGGAGACACAGCTGAGTTGTGTAAACCAAAATAGACAGAAGTCATTTCAGACTTCATGTGTCAGATGTTGTAATTCTTCATGTTTTTGTCTCCATGTTTCTGAGCTGCTCAGAGATCAGCTGACATGCTAATAGGGATATTCAACACTTTATTTTACTTTATGTATGTATCGTTTATATTATCAGTTTCTTTAAATGTGACTTTTTCCTGTGTGTTTTTATCCATGGAGGCTCTCACTGCTCATCACCATGTTTTTAACCTTCACTGACATTTCTTCAGATGAAATGTGAACTTCTCTTTGTTCTAAATGTTAGTTTCATGTTTGTATTGATGTATTTGTGTCTGTTGTTTCTTAAACAGAGAAAACAGCAGAACTTCCTTCATCACAGATATTTTGTTCTCATCATTTTGTAAATTCATAAAGAAATGTTCAATCAAACTGTAATGATCATGATAATAATCATTAATGATGTTCTTGTACATAGCTGACATTCTGGGTTACACTAACTGACTGTGTGGATGAAGTCAATCTGAACATGAAATCATTGATCACACTTTACTGATTGGATGTGTCAACAATCTGAAGCTTCAATAATCAATAAAGATGATTTTTATCAACAGTGATCAAAGTGTTTTCTTCTCATTCAAAGCTTGTGTACTTTTACTGTAATACTGCATACTACATCACTATAATACTGCAGTACTTTTACTGTAATACTGCATACTACATCACTATAATACTGCAGTACTTTTACTGTAATACTGCATACTACATCACTATAATACTGCAGTACTTTTACTGTAATACTGCATACTACATCACTATAATACTGCAGTACTTTTACTGTAATACTGCATACTACATCTCTATAATACTGCAGTACTTTTACTGCAATACTGCATACTACATCTCTATAATACTGCAGTACTTTTACTGTAATACTGCATACTACATCACTATAATACTGCAGTACTTTTACTGTAATACTGCATACTACATCACTATAATACTGCAGTACTTTTACTGTAATACTGCATACTACATCACTATAGTACTGCAATACTTTTACTGTAATACTGCATACTACATCACTATAATACTGCAGTACTTTTACTATAATACTGCATACTACATCACTATAATACTGCAGTACTTTTACTGTAATACTGCATACTACATCACTATAATACTGCAGTACTTTTACTGTAATACTGCATACTACATCACTATAGTACTGCAATACTTTTACTGTAATACTGCATACTACATGACTATAATACTGCAGTACTTTTACTGTAATACTGCATACTACATCACTATAATACTGCAGTACTTTTACTGTAATACTGCATACTACATCACTATAATACTGCAGTACTTTTACTGTAATACTGCATACTACATCACTATAATACTGCAGTACTTTTACTGTAATACTGCATACTACATCACTATAATACTGCAGTACTTTTACTGTAATACTGCATACTACATCACTATAATACTGCAGTACTTTTACTGTAATACTGCATACTACATCACTATAATACTGCAGTACTTTTACTGTAATACTGCATACTACATCACTATAATACTGCAGTACTTTTACTGTAATACTGCATACTACATCACTATAATACTGCAGTACTTTTACTGTAATACTGCATACTACATCACTATAATACTGCAGTACTTTTACTGTAATACTGCATACTACATCACTCATAATACTGCAGTACTTTTACTGTAATACTGCATACTACATCACTATAATACTGCAGTACTTTTACTGTAATACTGCATACTACATCACTATAATACTGCAGTACTTTTACTGTAATAGGAGGATTTTTCATGCTACTACTTGCTACTACATGCAGTACTTTTACTTGTAATGTAGTATTTTTACAGTACTGTATTAGTACTTTTACTGCAGTAAATAATCAGAGTACTTGTTGTACCCCTTCACAGTGAGATGTCACCAGTGTTGAGAGACTCTACACGTAGTTGAACTACATTCATATTTAATTTTAACTACTCATATTTTGTGCTGTGTCAAGTATTTTAACTACTCTTTGGGTCTTTGGGTCATTTTTTGTAGTACAACTACTTAATTTACAAACTACAATTTTGGCCAATAACATGAAATATTCTTTTTTTTTTTTAAACTCTGTTTAAAAAAAGGCATGAATCAAGTCATTGTTGTTCAAGACACACCGATCTAGAACATGTCTACCTCTTTGTGTTTTTTATCAGATTTTTTGTTGACTGATATACATTTCTGATTTACAAGCAATAGGATTTTCATTTTCTCTTTATATTACCCAACATGTCTATGATGAACCTACAGTATGTTGACCAGCTGTTTTTCTTTAAAAAAAATGTTGAGAGTCATATTTCTGCTGGCATGTAAATTTTTTTGTAGGTTATTATATTTTGTTTCATATACACCACATGTTGATTTATTTAACGCTGAGTTAAATAAGTATAATGAGTATAAGTAGTTTCCTAAAGCTACTTTTTTTAGCTTTAGTTTCACAAACTACTGCCAGGCTGAACTACATGTAGTTTTACAAGTTAATGATTCCTCTTGCCATTTCTACATGTCCTGTTTTTAACCCTTAAACAGGCAGGAATGGAAAATGAGATGTAAAAAACATAATTTGATGTCACTAGTTATGTCATTTGTACCTAAAGTAAAACATTTCCTTCATATTTTTTAATATATTTTGGATTTTATGAGTTGTGTCTCCACCAGGATGCTTTGCCCTTATTAAGGTATAAAATGGTGATAATGGTAAAAACACTTAAATGTGTTATTTAACATAGTAAAGTGATACATTCTGGTCATTAATATCACACATACTAGTTTCTAAACTGATTTTTATAATTCTATAAATACCACAAGCTTCAATTCTACCAATATAAGGCACATATACATTTAAACAACCACCTTAGCCATCCTAACAGGAAGTTAAAGAGTCTGTATCTCCTGGTGCACGCTGCCTGTTTAAGGGTTAATATGCATTTGCACTCATTTTAATTTATTATTGGTCATTTGTTCATTTCCTATTGTGTTGTGTATTTTATTATTTTATGATGTATTTTCTCTGCATAAGAATAATGGCTACTACCACAGAGACCATGAGAGTAATATGAGTGCAGCGCCCTCTGCTGGTGAGCCTCCGGTAACAGTCTGTGTGTCTCTGTGGTCGGTGCACATTTATCAGCTCCGTTAAAAATATATATTAGAGATATTAATCTTGTTTTATGGCTAAAAGTGTGTTTCTGTATCTTATATGATGACTTAAGCCTCTAATGACTGTATGTTAATTATTACCAGTGTTTTTAATTGTTTAACCCTCCTGTTGTCCTCGAGTCAAGGAAGGAAGGGAGGAAGGGAGGGAGGAAGAAGGAAGAAGGAAGGAAGGATGGAAGGGAGGAAGAAGCAAGGAAGGAAGGAAGGAAAGGGGGGAGGAAGAAGGAAGGAAAGGAGGGAGGGAGGAAGAAGGAAGGAAAGGAGGGAGGAAGGGAAGACGGAAGGAAAGGAGGGAGGGAGGATGGGAGGGAGGAAGGAAGGGAAGGAGGAAAGAAGAAGGAAGGATGGAAGGAAGGAAGGGAGAAGCAAGGAAGGAAGGAAGGAAGGAAAGGAGGGAGGAAGAAGGAAGGAATGGAGGGAGGGAGGGAGAAGGAAGGAAAGGAGGGAGGAAGGGAAGAAGGGAGGGAGGAAGAAGGAAGGAATGGAGGGAGGAAGGAAGGGAAGGAAGGGAGGAAGAAGGAAGGACAGGAGGGAGGAAGGAAGGATAGACGGAAGGCAGAAGAAAGGAAAGGAAGAAGGAAAGGAAGAAGGAAGGAAGAAAGGAAGGAACAGTCAAAACAGATGGGGTCAATTTGACCCGGGAGGACGACACGAGGGTTGAGTGCTCCTCGTTATCGGTGGTTTGCTAGCTAAGCTCTGTAGTAGCCTATGGATTAGCTGCTAGCCTAGCATCGAGTCAAACTTAACTTATTTTATGTTATTTTATTTTCGCATTTTTGAGAAGTAAATGTTAGATGTGCGTGTGTGTGTGTGTGTGTGTGTGTGTGTGTGTGTGTGTGTGTGTGTGTGTGTGTATTAACTCACCTGTGTGGATGTTTCTTTCTGTCTCACCTGTAAGGAGGAAACAGCTGGAATCTGTCGGAGGTGTGTTTGTGTTTCCGTCACCATGGCAACAGCTTGGATACGGTGCGCGTCAGATGTACGGAAGCCGACCGGAGCTTCGCTTTTTTTTTACTTCTTCATTTGTAAAGAAGAAGTAAAGAGAGAGACAGTGTGTGTGTGTGTGTGTGTGTGTGTGTGTGTGTGTGTGTGTGAGAGAGAGAGAGAGAGAGAGAGAAAGTGTGTGTGTGTGTGTGTGTGTGTGTGTGTGTGTGTGTGTGTGAGTGAGAGAGAGAGAGAGAGAGAAATTGTGTGTGTGTGTTTGTGTGTGAGCATGTGTGAGACGGAATGAGAGAGTGTGTATATTATGTGTGTATATTATATGTGTAATGTGTGTGTATTGTGTGTGTGTATATTGTGTCTTAGTACGTATTACGTCTGTGTCTATGTGTGTGTGTGTTACTGTGTGTGTGTGTGTTACTGTGTGTGTGTGTGTCTGTGTGTGTGTCTATGTGTGTGTGTGTGTCTGTGTGTGTGTCTATGTGTGTGTGTGTGTCCTGTCATCTGCAGGTTGGACAGCAGAGGGCAGCACATGTCTGCTTCTGCTTCACTTCAACATGAACACACTCAGAGGACAGCAGGTAAAAATAACTACTCTTTATTGAGAGACACGAGAAAAACAAACAACAAGTAATAAATACAGAAAAAAGGAAAAGAAGCAACATTTGAACATCTGATATCTTAACTTTTATTTGAATCGTTTCTGACAGTCTGGACATCTGGTAGCAGAATGAAACTCATACAGGTTAACCCTCCTGTTGTCCTAGAGTCAAGGAAGGAAGGAAGGGAGGGAGGAAAGGAGGGAAGGAAAGGAGGGAGAAGGAAGGAAGGGAGGAAAGGAGGGAGGAAGGAGGGAAGGAAGAAGGAAGGAAAGAAAGGAGGGAGGGAGGAGGGAAGGAAGGAGGAAAGGCGGGAGGGAGGGAAGGAAGGAAAGGAGGGAGGAAGGAAGGAAAGGAAGGAAAGGAGGAAAGGAAGGAAGGAAAGGAGGGAGGGAGGAGGAAGGAAAGGAGGAAAGGAGGGAGGGAGGAAGGAAAGGAGGGAGGAAAGAAAAAGAGAAGGAGGTAAGGAAGGAAAGGAGGGAGGGAGGAAGGAAAGGATTGAGGAAAGAGGTAAGGAAGGAAAGGAGGGAGGAAAGAAGGAAGGAGGGAGGAAAGAAAAAGAGAAGGAGGTAAGGAAGGAAAAGAGGGAGGTAAGGAAGGAAAGGAGGAAGGAAGGAAGGAACGGAGGAAAGAAGGAACAGTCAAAATGGACGGGGTCAGTTTGACCCGGGAGGACGAGAGGAGGGTTAACTACTACTTCCTGCTTCCTGCTTCCTGTCATCATCTCTCAGGCTTTACATTGATTGATAGAAAAAATGATTTCAGCACATTTTTATAAAAAACTTGCAACGTGCAGAGACTATAAACATTTCAAAGATAGTAAATGAAGCGGTTTAACTGAATTAAAAAAAGAAAAATCCAATTATGTGAATGAATTAAAAAGACAAACTCTGGAAATAACAGTTTGTTTTTCAGGCTCTGCCCTCAAAAAATACTTTAAAGTAAGAAAATGACGAGAAATCTGAAAGTTTGGCAAATGTACATCAGGATAATTAATTATAATAATAATCACTAAGGCTGTCAGCGTTAACTCGTTAATCGCGATTAGATTAATGCAATTTTTAATTTTTAATCTCATTTTAATGTTGCAAGCCTTTTTGTCCCTTCTACTCCCCCGTAGACGGCTCCTCTAGCTGTAGCGCTATGCTTTGAAGTGGCCTCCTGCAGTAAACCTACCGCGCTGATGGAAAGTAAGAGAGCTACTGGACTTTTGAACGGCTTGTTTAACTTTAAAACACTTCCAGACGCTTCAGTTGACAAGTCAAAAGTAAAATGCAACCTGTGTCAAACGGAGTTTAACTACCACCGGAGTACGTGGAGTTTGAGTTAGCACCTCCACGCTAAACACCCAGGTGCAGCCAAGCCAGCCTCAGCTCCACCAAAGGACCATTTTGGAGTGTGGGAGTCGCAGCGGAGCCGTGATTGATTCCCAGTTAAGACACTCTGGTAAGAAATGCTTTACATTATGGGCTTAAAACTGCCTTCAAATGGAAAATAACAGGATTTTAAACATGCAATTCAAAACGCCATTAATCGCGATTAACTATGGAAACTCTGCGATTAATCTCGATTTTAAAAATTAATCGTTTGACAGCCCTAATAATAATTAACGAGGATGAAGCTGAAACAAAGTGAAAGATTTTCCTGTTAACAAGTTTCACTCCTTCACTAATCACTCGTGTAGTAAATCTTTCTTTTCTAAACATTAAAATCTATGAAATGAGTCACAGTCATGGATTTAAGAAATTAAGCAGTTTCCAAATTTAATTTTGAGTCATTTTTCTAATATTAGATTATTTTACATTCACCAAGAAATATTAACTGAGGACATTTTATCGTAGTTACAAATTACAAACGTAAAATTAAGACGTCTGAATCTCTTCAGTACGAGCTCCATGTTTCCTAATTATGAGATAAAAATATTGTAAATATAAAAAAATAAAGATTGCAGGATGCGCACAAGTTATTATAAATATGAAATAGTAGGGAGGAAGTAGGGAAGGAAGGAAGGAAGGATGAAGGAAGGAAGGAAGGAAGGAAGGAAAGAGGTAAGGAAGGAAGGTGAAAAAATGAAAGTCAACTTTAAAAATGTCTCCAGCAGGATCTCTGATGTCAGCACAACCTGTATCTATAGCAACCATAGAACAACCTGTATCTATAGCAACCATAGAACAACCTGTATCTATAGCAACCATAACACAACCTGTATCTATAGCAACCATAGCACAACCTGTATCTATAGCAACCATAGAATAACCTGTAACTATAGCAACCATAGAACGACCTGTATCTATAGCAACCATAGAACAACCTGTATCTATAGCAACCATAACATAACCTGTATCTATAGCAACCATAGAACAACCTGTATCTATAGCAACCATAACACAACCTGTATCTATAGCAACCATAGAATAACCTGTATCTATAGCAACCATAGCACAACCCGTATCTATAGCAACCATAACACAGCCTGTATCTATAGCAACCATAACACAACCTGTATCTATAGCAACCATAACACGACCTGTATCTATAGCAACCATAACACGACCTGTATCTATAGCAACCATAACACGACCTGTATCTATAGCAACCAAAGCACAACCTGTATCTATAGCAACCATAGCACAACCTGTATCTATAGCAACAACAACACAACCTGTATCTATAGCAACCATAACACAACCTGTATTTATAGCGACCACAACACAACCTGTATCTATAGCAACCATAGCACAACCTGTATCTATAGCAACCATAGAACAACCTGTATCTATAGCAACCATAACATAACCTGTATCTATAGCAACCATAGAATAACCTGTATCTATAGCAACCATAACACAACCTGTATCTATAGCAACCAAAGCACAACCTGTATCTATAGCAACCATAGAACAACCTGTATCTATAGCAACCATAACATAACCTGTATCTATAGCAACCATAACACAACCTGTATCTATAGCAACCACAACACAACCTGTATCTATAGCAAGCATAGCACAACCTGTATAGCAACCATAACACAACCTGTATCTATAGCAACCATAGCACAACCTGTATCTATAGCAACCATAACACAACCTGTATCCATAGCAACCATAACACAACCTGTATCTATAGCAACCATAACACAACCTGTATCTATAGCAACCAAAGCACAACCTGTATCTATAGCAACCATAGAACAACCCGTATCTATAGCAACCATAGAACAACCCGTATCTATAGCAACCATAGCAAAATCTGATGGTCTGTCTGTGTCGGTTCAATAGATTTTAGCAGCAGACCTACGAAGGGTTAACAACAATAGCAACTATCTTATAATCAAATTATCTTTATTTCATAATCACAAGATAAAATATCCTCAGGTTTGTTCTTGTTTGTTTGTTTGGTGAATAAAATAATATGTGCTTGACTCAGAACTTTAACACAGATTTAAGAGTAGTTTTATCTATTTTATTTAAATTAGCTTCTCTGCTTCAACCAATTACACAGAAGCTGACTGTGATCCCCTTCATCTTATAAAAAAAGAGCATTAAGCAATAAAAACGTGACGCCGCAGTAACAACACAACCCAAGTTTAGCTGAGTTAGCATCAGTCAGATCTATTAGCCGTTAGCTAGTTTTTACTCTTTTTTGGTCTAATACGTCATGTTTCAATCAGCTGTGATACAGAATCAGACACGAGTGATTTTAACCGTCTACTCTTCTACGCTGATGATGATTGGTTGTATGGTGATTTTCCAACATCTCCCTCATTAAATAGAAAAAAATGCTTCGTGGCGGCTTTTTAATATAAATGTGTAATTTTTTTTTAATGTTAGTTTTTTATGTACATGATGTTTTTACGTGTATGTACAAAAGAAACGGAGGAAACTTAGCACTCATGCGTTTGTAGCAGCCGATAACGTAATAATTTTTACACGTTTTAAATGTTTTAAAGCTGATAGTTTGATTAAATTTTAGACTTAATAATGTAATAACTTTTTTCCAATGATGTAATAAGTTATTAATTTATTGGCGAGGTAAAAAAAGATAACGTAATAAAATACTAATATCACTTTAAGGGTCAAATCTGAGAGTTGTAAAAACCAGAATTAACATTTTTGTGCAGCTAAAAAATTTAATATATATACAAATGTACAAGTTTGATCTGTGTTTATTAAAAATATTTCCATAATCAGCATTCAGTATTAACCCTCCTGTTGTCCTCAGCTCAAGGAAGGACAGAAGGAAGGAAGGGAGGAAGGAAGGAAGGGATTAATGAGGAAAAGAGGAAGGACGTAAGGAGAGAAGGAAGGAAGGAAGGAAAGGAGTAAGGAGTAAAAGAGGAATGAAGTAAGGAGAGAAGGAAGGAAGGAAAGGAGTAAGGAGTAAAAGAGGAATGAAGTAAGGAGAGAAGGAAGGAAGGAAGGAAAGGAGTAAGGAGGAAAAGAGGAATGAAGTAAGGAGAGAAGGAAGGGAGGACAGAAGGAAGGAAGGTACGAAATAAGGAAGGAAGGAAGTAGGGAGGGAAGAAATGAAGGAAGGAAGTAGGGAGGGAAGGGAGGAAGGAAGGAAGGGATTAATGAGGAAAAGAGGAAGGAAGTAAGGAGAGAAGGAAGGAAGGAAGGAAGGAAGGAGTAAGGAGGAAAAGAGGAATGAAGTAAGGAGAGAAGGAAGGAAGGAAAGGAGTAAGGAGGAAAAGAGGAATGAAGTAAGGAGAGAAGGAAGGGAGGACGGAAGGAAGGAAGGTACGAAATAAGGACGGAAGGAAGGTAGGAAGGAAGGAAGGAATGAAGTAGGGAGGGGAGAAATGAAGGAAGGAATTAGGGAGGGAAGGGAGGAAGGAAGGAAGGGATTAATGAGGAAAAGAGGAAGGAAGTAAGGAGAGAAGGAAGGAAGGAAGGAAGGAAAGGAGTAAGGTGTAAAAGAGGAATGAAGTAAGGAGAGAAGGAAGGAAGGAAAGGAGTAAGGAGGAAAAGAGGTATGAAGTAAGGAGAGAAGGAAGGGAGGACAGAAGGAAGGAAGGTACGAAATAAGGATGGAAGGAAGGTAGGAAGGAAGGAAGGAAGGAAGTAGGGAGGGAAGAAATGAAGGATGGAAGGAAGGTAGGAAGGAAGGAAGGAAGGAAGTAGGGAGGGAAGGAAGGAAGGGAGGAAGGTACAAAGTATACTAATATCACTTTATTTGAGTTTTAGGTTGAAAAAAAGTTAATCTTATTTAATTTTTCTCTCTTAAAAAACCTAAAAACATCGACGTCTGTTTGACCCGAACATAGTAAAAGGGTTAGGGTTAATAGTCAAAGTGCCATGGAAGTGTGACACCTTATATCCAATACATTAAACTTAAATAAAGTGATATTGGTATATTACTACGTTATCAAGGTTTATTGTAACCTAGCCAATAATGTAATAACCAGCTAATAACATAATACCTTATTACATCATTGGTTCAATGAGCTTTATTACATTTAAGAAGAGTTAAATTATGACGTTATCGGCTGCTACAAGGATGTTTTAAAGTTAAGACTCGATTAATATTATGTCAGCGAGGGTTCTAGTAAATATATATATGTACAAACACATAATTCTGTAATAGTGGGGACTCGTTTCTTTACCTTCGAAGTGAGAATATTTAGACCAGTCGTCACATCGTGAGTGTTTTAAGGGTTAAGACTTGGTTTTATAGGGAGGTTAAAGTTAATGTCAACAAGGGTCCTCACAAGTGTAGAAGTACAAACTTGTGTGTGTGTGTGTGTGTGTGTGTGTGTGTGTGCGTCCTCAGTTGTTCTCGGTGAAGTCTCGGCAGATGCCTCGGACCAGCGACGGGATGAACTCGGCGAGGCCGGTGAACTCTCTGGTGAAGAAGGTGTGGGTGTCTTTCGGCTCCGACGCCATCGATCTGAGGTCATCCATCGGTGCCCAGGCCACGCCCACCGAAAAGATGGTGATGCCTGGTGATTGGTGGAGAAGCAGAGGAGAAACAGAGGTCAGGTACACATACTCAACACCATTTATTAAGGCCCCGGCACCAAACAGTGTGAAGGTCCTGTTGAATCTGCAGGAATAAACATGCCCCCAAAACTTGGCCATCTAGGCAAGTTTAAAAAATTGAGCCCCTCGCTCCAGATTAAGGTAGATGAACGTAATTTGGTATGTATATAGATCATGTCAAAATGCACAAGAAAGTCTCTTGGAGCCATACCCTAACTCCAACAGGAAGTCAGCCATTTGGATTTGAATTTCAGATTTTGGCGGGTTTTTTTCCCGCCATTTCCACTCCTCGTACTTTAACAAACTCCTCATATAGATTTAATCAAAGTAACTTCAGATTCACTCAGTGTCATCTTAATACCTCTAGGGGCGAAAAGTTATCAACCTCTTTCCTTTTTGTTAAATCTGGTTGCCGTGGCGATGCAGCGAATTTTGATGTTTTCCCATTAAACAGGAAGTGCTGGCCAAATGGCGCTACTGCTTCCCCTAGAAAATTAAGAAAATTGAGCCCCTCGCTCCAGATTAAGGCAGACGAACGAAATTTGGTATGTATATGTATCACGTCAAGATGCACAAAAAAGCCTCTTGGAGCCATTCCCTAACTCCAACAGGAAGTCAGCCATTTGGATTTGAATTTCAGATTTTGGCGCCTTTTTTTCCCGCCATTTCCACTCCTCGTACTTTAACAAACTCCTCCTATAAATTTAATCCAACTAATTTAAGATTCACTCAGTGTCATCTTAACACCTTGGAGA
>NC_070593.1:1424160-1429160 GCF_027409825.1 Scomber japonicus
TCAGCTAAAAATATGAAACTGAAGATTTTCTGCAGTTAAACTGAAACAGTGCCGTCTGTATTCCTTCCTTTCTCCCTCCCTCCTACCTTCCTTCCTCCTTTCCTTTCCTCCTTTCCTTGCTTTCTTTCCTCCCTCCCTCCCTCCTACCTTCCTTCCTTCTTTCCTCCGTCCTTCCTTCCTTCCTCCCTCCCTTCTTTCCTTTCCTCCTTTCCTTCCTTCCTTTCTTTCCTCCCTCCCTCCTTTCTTCCTTCCTCCATCCTTCCTTCCCTCCTTTTCTTCCTTCCTTCCTTCTTTCCTCTGTCCTTCCTACCTCCCTTCTTTCCTCCCTCCCTCCTACCTTCCTTTCTTCTTTCCTTCCTTCTTTCCTTTCCTCCTTTCCTTGCTTTCTTTCCTCCCGCCCTCCTACCTTCCTTCCTTCTTTCCTCCGTCCTTCCTTCCTTCCTCCCTCCCTTCTTTCCTTTCCTCCTTTCCTTCCTTCCTTTCTTTCCTCCCTCCCTCCTTTCTTCCTTCCTCCATCCTTCCTTCCCTCCTTTTCTTCCTTCCTTCCTTCTTTCCTCTGTCCTTCCTACCTCCCTTCTTTCCTCCCTCCCTCCTACCTTCCTTTCTTCTTTCCTTCCTTCTTTCCTTTCCTCCTTTCCTTGCTTTCTTTCCTCCCGCCCTCCTACCTTCCTTCCTTCTTTCCTCCGTCCTTCCTTCCTTCCTCCCTCCCTTCTTTCCTTTCCTCCTTTCCTTCCTTCCTTCCTTCCTCCCTCCTTTCTTCCTTCCTCCATCCTTCCTTCCCTCCTTTTCTTCCTTCCTTCCTTCCTTCCTTCTTTCCTCTGTCCTTCCTACCTCCCTTCTTTCCTCCCTCCCTCCTAACTTCCTTTCTGCTTTCCTTCCTTCTTTCCTTTCCTCCTTTCCTTGCTTTCTTTCCTCCCTCCCTCCTACCTTCCTTCTTTCCTCCGTCCTTCCTTCCTTCCTCCCTCCCTCCGTTCTTTCCTTTCCTCCTTTCCTTCCTTCCTTCCTTCCTTCCTCCAGAGTTTAACCCTTTTTATTTCCTAACAGCTGGTTTATTAATAACAGGTGTGTGTGGATGTTACCTGGCTGTGCGGCTGCTGGCAGAGCCGTGGTGCTGGTATCACTGCTCAGCTCCAGCGGGACGTTAACCGGCTCTGTAACACACAAATACACACAAATACACAAATACACAAATACACACCAAATACACACAGATACACAAATACACACAAATACACACAAATACACAAATACACACAGACACAATTTAAACACAGTGTGTGTGATGTGCTGTTGTGTGTATCTTTGTGTTTTCTATGTGTTAGTACTGTTATGTGTTTTAATAATGAAATACTGAAGGGACTGCAGAGGAAAAGGAGCTATAAGATAACTGCTATCTTTACTCTCTACTATCTATATATTACAGTATATTATAGATAAATGATCTATTCTATTCTATAAACTCTATAAAGACCGTATGATATACATATATATAAAGCTCTGAGACAAACAAGTGGACATAAGTTGAGATTTCTTTGTCAAAGCAACACATGTGTGATTTAAGACATTAATAAGAATGTGTCATTTAATCTATAAAATGTCAGAAAATCTTAAATATTGTCCAGATAGAGGAGAAAACAACAAATCTTCACACTGGAAAAGAAGCAACTGGAGAACTATTTATATTATAGCTTATTAAATTACTTAAATAATGATCTAAATATATTTTCTGTAAACTAACGAATACATTTATTAACTAATTGTTTTAACAGTTGATGAATTATTGACATGAGATATTATAACACATGGACAGGAAGTGCTCTACAGTCCCTCCTGTAATTTCACTCTTAGACAAAAATGAAGAAACTCAATCAATCATCAAACCGATCAGTGAATCACCAAAAAGGCGCCACCTACTGGTGAGGCTGAAGGAGGCGGTCCAGTGGGACAAGGCCTGTGATTGGATGCCGTGAGCGTAGGAGCTCATGTAGTTGTGTCGTCCCTGCAGCCTGTGAACCCTGACGGGACCGCCGGACGCCCCCACGATCCTCTGGAGAGACGAGACACAGGAAACATACAACTTTAAAATAACTAAACTTTTCCTTTAAAGTCTGTAAAGTAAGAATAAATATGTGTTCTGAGTTTGACATACCACAGAAAAGTGTGTTGTTAACCACCCTGCCAAATTTGAATGATTAAAAAAAATCGTCAAATATATGAAATTAGGCTTCAAAGTTGTGTAAAAATCATTCTGAAGCCCCGCCCCCTACCAAGTGTCACCTGTCAATCAAAGTCACCACCTCTACCAGAACATGGACGCTACGTCTGAGAGCTTTCTGCTGCTAGCTCGGCAGCTAACTCGACGGCTAACTCAGCTAACTGGCTAACTGTAGACTGTAGTAGTAGTAGTGCTAACTCAGCTAACTGGCTAACTGTAGACTGTAGTAGTAGTAGTGCTAACTCAGCTAACTGGCTAACTGTAGACTGTAGTAGTAGCAGTGTGTGCTGAATGTATTTATACCTCTACAGCAGCAGGGGCGGGTTTATGCTAATCACTAAATCCTGAACACAGAAATGTTGAAACACAGTGTGTGAAGCCTAGCTCCACAATTCAAACCTAAATGGTTGAAATGCTTTTTTATCTTTTTAGAGTAACTATCTGGAGTGGATTTTTATTTATCTTATCATATCATTATTAAATTATCTACTTAGTATTATTTTTACTTTTTTTCTTTCTTTCCCTCCATTTGTTTTTCTTTTTTATATTACTTCTATATTACTACTTTTTTAATATTACTGTTATCATTTCCTAATAATTCATCTATTACCATCTCATCTTATTATATATACATTTTTCGGTTGTACTTTATTATAAGTTGATATAATTTTACAGTTATCTTACACATGTGTAAAGACTATGTGCAGCGGTTAAAAGGGGAAAATGTACATGTAACTGTCATGTTGCTGGGAAAAAAAACACAAACATTTTTACTTTAATTAAGTAAAAAAAACACAAACATGAACAGACAGAGGACAGAAGGAAGAGACAGAAGAAGGAGGAAGAATCCCGAGTCCGTGTCGTTCAGAGTTTTTCCTGTCGGGCCCGGAGGCCCTCTGCAGAGGGAGGACGGGGTCATTCAGGGTTGAGAGCTTAATCCTCCGCTCCTCCACATTCCTTCATGGTGTTGGTGTTGTGTTGAGGTTCAGCACACAGCAGGACTCACACTGCTCATTATTATGTCACATCTGCAGCTACAGGCGGCAGCAGAGCAGAGTGTTTGAGTCGGACGAGTCTCCAGAGAACCTGCCCCAAACCTGCTCCAAACCTGCTCCAAACCTGCCCCAAACCTGCCCTAAACCTGCCCTAAACCTGCCCCATACCTGCTCCAAACCTGCCCCCAAACCTGCTCCAAACCTGCCCTAAACCTGCCCTAAACCTGCTCCAAACCTGCCCCAAACCTGCCCTAAACCTGCCCCATACCTGCTCCAAACCTGCCCCAAACCTGCCTTAAACCTGCCCCATACCTGCTCCAAATCTGCCCCAAACCTGCCCTAAACCTGCCCCATACCTGCTCCAAATCTGCCCCAAACCTGCCCTAACCTGCCCTAAACCTGCCCCAAACCTGCCTCAAACCTGCTCTAAACCTGCCCCAAACCTGCCCTAAACCTGCTCCAAACACGCCCCTAACCTGCCTTAAACCTGCCCCTAACCTGCCTTAACCTGCTCCAAACCTGCCCCAAACTTGCCCCAAACCTGCTCCAAACCTGCCTTAACCTGCTCCAAACCTGCCCCAAACCTGCTCCAAACCTGCTCCAAACCTGCCCCAAACCTGCCTCAAACCTGCCCTAAACCTGCCCTAAACCTGCTCCAAACCTGCCCCAAACCTGCCCCAAACCTGCCCTAAACCTGCTCTAAACATGCCCCAAACCTGCCCTAAACCTGCCCCAAACCTGCCTTAAACCTGCTCCAAACCTGCTCCAAACATGCCCCAAACCTGCCTTAAACCTGCCCCTAACCTGCCTTAACCTGCTCCAAACCTGCCCCAAACTTGCCCTAAACCTTGTCCAAACCTGCCTTAAACCTGCCCCAAACCTGCCCCAAACCTGTCCTAAACCTGCCCCAAACCTGCCCCAAACCTGCCCTAAACCTGCCCCAAACCTGTCCTAAACCTGCCTTAAACCTGCCCTACACCTGCTCTAAACCTGCCCTGAACCTGCTCTAAGCCTGCTCCAAACCTGTCCTGAATCTGCCCTAAACCTGCTCCAAACCTGCCCTGAATCTGCCCTAAACCTGCCCCAAACCTGCCCTAAACCTGCACCAAACCTGCTCCAAACCTGCACCAAACCTGCCCCAAACCTGCCTTAAACCTGCTCCAAACCTGCCCCAAACCTGCCCTAAACCTGCTCAAAACCTGGCCCAAACCTGCCCCAAACATGCCCTAAACCTGCCTCAAACCTGCTCCAAACCTGCTCCAAACCTGCCCCTAAACCTGCCCTAAACCTGCCCCAAACCTGCCCTAAACCTGCTCCAAACCTGCTCCAAACCTGCCCTAAACCTGCCCCAAACTGCCCTAAACCTGCCCCAAACCTGCCCTGAATCTGCCCTAAACCTGCCCCTAAACCTGCCCCAAACATGCCCTAAACCTGCCCCAAACCTGCCCTAAACCTGCCCCAAACCTGCCTTAAACCTGCCCAAACTTGCTCCAAACCTGCCCCATACCTGCTCCAAACCTGCCCCAAACCTGCCCTAAACCTGCTCTAAACCTGCCTTAAACCTGCCCTAAACCTGCCCCATACCTTCCACAAACCTGCCCCAAACCTGCCCCAAACCTGCTCTAAACCTGCCTTAAACCTGCCCTAAACCTGCCCTAAACCTGCCCTAAACACTAGAAGTTAATATATTTTATTTCTATAGTAATCTTGGATTTCCAGCTCAGAGATGAATAACGTCTAACTGAATCTTATCTGGAGGTACATTTAGGGTCGGTGAGAGCTGGACGCTG
>NC_070593.1:1432709-1440209 GCF_027409825.1 Scomber japonicus
TATAATATAAAGTAGAGTATAATATAATAAAGTATAATATAATATAATATAATATAATAAAGTAGAGTATAATAATATAATATAATATAATATAATATAATAATATAATATAATATAATATAATATAATATACTATAATATAATATAATATAATATAATATAATATAATATAATAATATAATATAATATAATATAATATACTATAATATAATATAATATAATATAATATAATATAATATAATAATATAATATAATATAATATAATATAATATAATATAATATAATATAATATAATATAATATAGTAGAGTATAGTAGAATATAATATAATATAATATAATATAATATAATATAATATAATATAATATAATATAATATAGTAGAGTATAGTAGAATATAATATAATATAATATAATATAATATAATATAATATAATATAATATAATATAATATAATATAATATAATATAATACAATATAATATAGTATAATATAATATAGTATAATATAATATAGTATAATATAATATATATAATATAATATAATATAATAAAATATAATATAATATAATATAATATAATATAATAAAATATAATATAATATAATATAATATAATAAAATATAATATAATATAATATAATATAATATAATATAATATAATATAGTAGAGTAGAATAAGTAGTGTACCTGTGAAAGGCAGCAGGACAGACAGCGGAAACATTTCTGCACCTGAAACACAAACTGAGTTTACTGTGAAGAAGAATTTATATTTATTCATATTTAATATTTAATATTTAATATCTAACATTTTAACATTTTAACATTTAACATGAAGAAGATCAAACACTTTATTCAGCTTTGATAATGAACTCAAATGATTATTGATTTATTCTGATGTTAGATCTGACCACATGAAGCTTCATATTTAACCTTCCTGTCGTCCTGACCCCTCTCTCTTTTGACTGTTCCTTCCTTCCTTCCTTCCTTCCTTCCTTCCTTCTTCTTCCTTCCTTCCTTCCTTCCTTCCATCTTTCCTTCCTTCCTCCCTCTTTCTTTAATTTTTCCTTCCTTCTTTCTTTTCTCCCTCCTCCTTCCATCCTTCCTTCGTCCTTTTCCATCATTCTTTCCTTCCTCCTTCCCTCCCTCCTTACTCCTTTCTTTCCTTCCTTCCTTCCTTCCTTCCTTCCTTCCTTCCTTCCTCCCTCTTTCTTTAATTTCTTCTTCCTTCTTCCCCTCCTTCCCTCTTTCTTTGCTCCCTCCTCCTTCGATCCTTCCTTCCTTCCTTCTTTTCCATCCTTCTTTCCTTCCTCCTTCCCTCCCCCCTTACTCCTTTCTTTCCTTCTCTCCTCCTTCCTTCCTCCTCTTTTCCTTATTAATCCCTTCCTTCCTTCCTTCCTACTTTTCTTCCTTCATGCCTTGCTTCCTTCCTTTCTTCCATTCTCCTTTACTTCCTACCTTCCTTCCTTTCCTTCCTTCCTCCCTTCCTTCCTCTTTCCCTCATTAATCCTTTCCTTCCTTCCTTCCTTCCTTCCTTTCCTTCCTCCTTCCCTCCCCCTTACTCCTTTCTTTCCTTCCTTCTTTCCTTCTCTGCTTCCCTCCCTCCTTACTCCTTTCTTTCCTTCCTTCTCTCCTTCCTTCCTTCCTCTTTTCCTTATTAATCCCTTCCTTCCTTCCTTCCTTCCTACTTTTCTTCCTTCATTCCTTGCTTCCTTCCTTTCTTCCATTCTCCTTTACCTTCCTACCTTCCTTCCTTTCCTTCCTTCCTCCCTCCCTTCCTCTTTCCCTCATTAATCCTTTCCTTCCTTCCTTCCTTCCTTCCTTCCTTTCCTTCCTCCTTCCCTCCCCCCTTACTCCTTTCTTTCCTTCCTTCTTTCCTTCTCTGCTTCCCTCCCTCCTTACTCCTTTCTTTCCTTCCTTCTCTCCTCCTTCCTTCCTCCTCTTTTCCTTATTAATCCCTTCCTTCCTTCCTTCCTACTTTTCTTCCTTCATTCCTTGCTTCCTTCCTTTCTTCTTTCCTTCCTCCTTCCCTCCCCCCTTACTCCTTTCTTTCCTTCCTTCTTTCCTTCTCTGCTTCCCTCCCTCCTTACTCCTTTCTTTCCTTCCTTCTCTCCTTCCTTCCTTCCTCTTTTCCTTATTAATCCCTTCCTTCCTTCCTTCCTTCCTACTTTTCTTCCTTCATTCCTTGCTTCCTTCCAGCTCAGAGAAACATGAATGAATATGAAGCCCTCCTGTTGTGTTCGAATCAAGGAGGGAAGGGAAGGAAGAAGGAAGAAAAGGAGGGAGGGAAGGAAGGGAGTAAAGGAAAGAAGGAGAGAGAGAGGAAGGAACGACAGAAGGAAGAAAGGGGGATGGAGGAAGGGAGGAAAAGAAAGAAGGAAGGGAGGAAGGAAGGACGGAGGAAAGTAGTAAGTAAGGAAGGAAGGTAGGAGAGAGGGAGGGAGTAAAGAAGGAAGGAAGGACGGAGGAAACCCTAACTCATTTTGAAACATCAGAAACATCAAAGTAAATGTTTTAACCCTCCTGTCGTCCTCCCTCTTTCCCTCCTTCGCTCTTTCTTTCCTCCCTCTTTCCTTCTTTCCTTCCTTCTTTCCTCCCTCCTTTCCTTATTCCATTCTCCCTCCTTCGCTCTTTCTTTCCTTCCTCCCTCCTTTCCTTCCCTCCTTTCCTTCCCTCCTTTCCTTCCTTCATCCTTCTTTCCTTCCTCCCTCCTTTCCTTCCTTCTTCCTTCCCTCCTTCCTCCTTCCCTTCCTTCCTTGACTCAAGGACAACAGGATGTATATATATATGAATCTATCGTCAGCATATAGAAACATTTTAGTTTTCTCTCATTTTTCAGTAATTAAAATTCAAACAAACATAAAAACAGTCAGTAAGACATCTTTGTCTGGTTCATGTACAACAGTCACTAAACCAGTCAGTAAATCTGGTTTTATATATTAAACTGTGAAATCCAGCCGGTAAAAACACACATGACCCTTTTACTGTGTTCAAATCAGACAATGAACCAGTCAGTAAACATCAGTAAACCAGTTAATCCAGTTAAACCAGTCAGAAAGCTAAATCACCAGCCTGGTTATGAGCTGACTGGTTCGACAGTTTCTGTAATTCAGTTAATATGTAAAACCAGTCAGTAAACCAGTTAAACCAGTCAGTAAACCAGTTAAACCAGTCAGTAAACCAGCTCACACAGAAATCACCAGGCAGTAAACAACATGACAATCAGTTATTGGACAGTCAGTAAGTTAATTTACATAATAATAGCAAGAATCAACTGGACAAAAAACAGTCAGCAAGGCAGTTAAAAAACTTAACCAGTCAGCAAACAATGCAAGCTTTGGTAAAAACCAGTCAGTAAACAGGTGATCAGCTAATAAAGATAGAGTATACTGGTTATACACATTTATGTAAACCAGTCAGTAAACAGCATGTAAATCAGTTAGTAGTACGTTAATGTACAAGATGCAAAAATAAACTGTTCAAAAAACAGTCAGCAAAGCTTTAAAACAGTTAACCAGTCAGCAAACCAGTCAACAGAAAAAGTCAGTCAGGAAACCAAACAGCCAGTTAGTGAACCAATCATGATTTAACCAGTTAATAAAAAACAATTTAACAAGTATGAAACCAGTCAGCAAGACAGAAAACCAGTTTACCTGCAAGCTTTGGTAAACCAGTCAGTAAACAGTTGCTGGTTACGTTAATGCAGTAAAATACGAGTCACTAAACCAGTCAGTAAACCAATCAGTAAACCAGTCAGTAAACCAGCTAACAGAGAAACAACAGTCAGATAACAACATGTAAACTAATTATCAAACAGTCAGTAACGACACAAAATGAGAATGTACTGGAAAAAACAGTCAGCAAGAGTTTTAGTTTTAAAATCTGCCAATCAGGGAACCGAACATGATTCAATCAGTTAATAAAAAAACAGTCAGCAAGACAGAAAACCAGTTAACCTGCAAGCTTTGGTAAACAATATGCAAACCAGTCAGTAAACAGTCAGTAAACTAATCCACCAGTCAGTGAACTCATTATCATGATCCGACCAGTCAGTCAAAAGTTAAACAAGACCAAGCAACGAGTCAAAACAGTCAGTCAGCAGGTAAATAAAGGCACATAAAATCAGTCAGTAAACGATATGCACACCAGTCAGTAAACCAATCAACCAGTCAGTAAACAAGTAAATACACACGATATGGGCACAAACTGTATCAGCCAGCAAACTATGCAAACAATGGGAAAACCAGTCGGTAAACCAGGCGGGAAGTAGTCAACTAATAAAGACTGTGGAGAGTCATGAAGTCATAGATGATCTGTGGCTAAATCTGCCAGTCAACACACAGAAAAAGTCAGTCAGTAAAACAGTCAGTAAACATATTAATATAGATGATAGAGGGAAAAAACAGGCAATAAAAACCAGGCAGGAAATAGTTAACTAATAAAGATTGTGTAGTTATGTGTCAGTTAACTTAGTAAACCATCTGTGGCTAAATCTGCCAGTCAACACACAGAAAAAGTCAGTCAGTAAAACAGTCGGTAAACACGTTAATATACACAATACAAGAAAAAACAGGCAGTAAAAACCAGGCAGGAAATAGTCAAACAATAAGGACTGGAGAGTCATGAAGTTTATCAATTATCTGTGACTAAATCTGCCAGGCAGTCAACACATTGAAAAAGTGAGTCAATAAAACAGTCAGTAAACATGTTAATATACACAATACAAGAAAAAACAGGCAGTTAATAAAGTAAAGTAATAAAGACTGTGGAGAGTCATGAATTACACAGTTAACTTAGTAAACCAGTCAGCCAGCAGACAGGTGAAATCAGTCAGTAAACCAACAAACCAGTCAGTAAACAAATAAATACACAAGATATGGGAACAAGCTGTACGAGACCAGTTAACCAGAGAGTAAACCAGGCGGGAAACAGTCAACTAATAAAGAGCAAGAAATTGGGCAGTCAGTAAACCAATCCAACAGTCAGTAAAAATGTTAATACGCATGATACAGGAAAAAAACAGGCGGTTAAAGTAAAGTAATGTGTTGAGTCTTGAAATCAACAGTTAACTGAGTAACTTAGTAAATCAGCCAGTCATTAAACAGTCAACCAATCAATGCAATCAGCCGGTCAGTGAAGCAGCCGGTCAGTCAACCAGTCAGTAAGAGGTAGAAAGAAAACAACCATGTGCAGAAACTCTCTCTGTCCGAGTGTGATCAGCCAGTCAATCAGTCAGTAAACTGTCATGAAAACAGTCAGCCAGCCAGTCAGTCAGTCAGTAAACTGTCAGGAAAACAGTCAGTCAGTCAGTCACTCAGTCAGTCAGTCAGTAAGTAAACCAATCCAACAGTCAGTAAAAATGTTAATACACACGATACAGGGAAAAAAACAGGCAGTTATAACCAGGCAGGAAATAAAGTAAAGTAATGTGTCGAGTCTTGAAGTCAACAGTTAACTGAGTAACTTAGTAAATCAGCCAGTCAGTCAGCCAGTCAGTCAACCAGTCAGTCAGTCAGCCAGTCAGTCAGTCAGTCAGTAAGTCAACAGTTAACTGAGTAACTTAGTAAATCAGCCAGTCAGTGAGCCAGTCAGTCAGTCAGTCAGTCAGTAAACTGTCATGAAAACAGCCAGTCAGTCAGTCAGTCAGTCAGTCAGCCAGTCAGTCAGTCAGTCAGTCAGCCAGTCAGTCAGTCAGTCAGTCAGTCAGTCAGTAAGCATCCCTGTGCATAGAAAGCAGAAACTGAATCTTACTGACTGTTTCTCTCTTCAGCAGACGTCTCTCAGGAGAAAACTGTTGGAGAGTTTATTCCCAGGAAGCAGCAGCAGGCGGTAAAGCTGATGATGCTGAGCTGGTGTCGATCGCCCAGCGAGAGAGAGCCTGCCCTTTAAATAAGCTCTCACACACACACACGCACACACACACGCACACGCACACGCACACACACACACACACACACACACACACACACACACACACACACCTTACAGCTCTGACTTCAGAGGAAGAGCTGGGAGGGGCTTCAGTCTCAGGTCGACCTGAGAGAGAGAGAGAGAGAGAGAGAGAGAGAGAGAGAGAGAGAGAGAGAGAGAGAGAGGCAGAGAGAGAGAGAGAGAGAGAGAGAGAGAGAGAAAGAGAGAGACAGAGCGAGAGAGAGGGAGAGAGAGAGAGACAGAACTAGAGAGAGGGAGGGAGAGAGAGAAAGAGAGAGACAGAGAGAGAGAGAGAGACAGAGAGACAGAACTAGAGAGAGGGAGAGAGAGAGAGAGAGGAAGAGAGAGAGAGACACAGAGAGAGAGAGAGAGAGACAGAGAGAGAGAGAGAGACACACAGAGAGAGAGAGAGGAATGAATAACAGATGAAAAACTAATCATAACTCTTTATTTCATTTTTATTTATTTAGTTAAATCTGCATAATGACCTCATGTTTAAGTTTTACCACAGTTACCCTAACCCTAACTAAACATTTACAGCATCAATAAAAAAACATAAAATAATAAAACATCTAACTTCATTTACATATTTATACTGCAAAGAAAGGTTAGTAATACTTAATTACTTCATTATTCTGGAGATATGAGGAATGTGAGACTAACTGAGACACAGAAAACTCCCTTTAACAGGAAGAACCCTCAGAACCAGACTCAGAGTGGGAGAACATCTGCCTGGACCGGTTGGAGTTGAGGGGACAGAGAGGAAGGAAGGAAGGAAGGAAGGAAGGAGAGGAGAGGAGAGGAAGGAGAGGAGAGAGAAGCACATTGAAGGTCCGGGACTGGAATCTGTCATCCGGACGTCTCCAGGCCCAGATTACCTGTGAGACCAGAAAGCACAGACAACTCCGGGGAAGATGTTTAGCTTATTGATGCATTAATAGAACATGAATGTTAATGGATATAGATGGATGGATAGAAAGAGAGAGGGAGGAGGAGAGAGGATAGATGGATGGATAGAGAGAGAGAGGGAGGAGGAGAGATATAGATGGATGGATAGAGAGAGAGAGAGGGAGGAGGAGAGAGGAGCCCAGTGCATCATGGGAGTCCCCCGGCAGTCTAAGCCTATAGCAGCATAAACTAGGAGCTGGAACCCCTAACCCCAACTATAAGCTTTATCACAAAGGAAAGTTTGAAGCCTACTCTTAAACGTAGAGAGGGTTCTGCCCCCCGGAACCAATCTGGAAGGTGGTTCCACAGGAGAGGAACCTAATAGCTGAAGGCTCTACCTCCTGTTCTACTTTTAGAGATATTAGGAACCACAAGTAGACCTGCATGCTGGGAGCGCAGTGTTCTAGTAGGTTCATAAGGTTCTATGAGCTGGGAGCGCAGTGGTCTAGTAGGTTCATAAGGTTCTATGAGCTGGGAGCGCAGTGTTCTAGTAGGTTCATAAGGTTCTATGAGCTGGGAGCGCAGTGTTCTAGTAGGTTCATAAGGTTCTATGAGCTGGGAGTGCAGTGTTCTAGTAGGTTCATAAGGTTCTATGAGCTGGGAGCACAGTGTTCTAGTAGGTTCAT
>NC_070593.1:1446176-1451176 GCF_027409825.1 Scomber japonicus
CTTCCTTCCTTCCTTCCTTCCTCCCTTCCTTCCTTCCTTCCTCCCTCCCTTCCTTCCTTCCTCCCTTTCTCCCTTCCTTCCTTCCTTCTTTCTGTTCTTCCTCCCTTCCTTCCTTCCTTCTTTCTGTTCTTCCTTCCTTCCTTTTTTCCTTCCTTCCTTCCTCCCTCCTTCCCTTGCTTCCTCCCTCCCTTCCTTCCTTCATTCATTCCTCCTTCCTCCCTTCCTCCCTTCCTTCCTCCCTTCCTCCCCTCCTTCTTTCTGTTCTTCCTTCCTTCTTTCTGTTCTTCCTTCTTTCCTTTCTTCCTTCCTTCCTTCATTCATTCCTCCCTTCCTTCCTCCTTCACTCCCTTCCTCCCATCCTCCCTTCCTTTCTCCCTTCCTTCCTTCCTTCCTTCCTTCTTTCTGTTCTTCCTTCTTTCCTTTCTCCCTTCCTTCCTTCCTTCTTTCTGTTCTTCCTTCCTCCCATCCACCTTTCCTTCCTTCCTCCTCCCTCCATCCCATCCTCCCTTCCTTCCTTCCCTTTTCTCATCACTGATCCTGATACATGACATTAATGAATCTTAAATATAAAAAGATAGAAATGTAAAATATAAACATGTTAAAAGTTAAAAAGCTCCGGCAGGTTTAAATGAAATGTACCAAAATATTGACGGGATGTAAAATCAGCTGTTTTTGGATTAATGTGAAATAATCTGACTGTGTCTTTGGTGTAATGGATATCCTGTCATAACGGTGTCGTTGCCAAGCAGCTTCGGCTCGGAGACGGAAAACTGGACCATTATTAATACTGAATATGTTCCATGCTGCTTCCTGCTCTCTCCCTCCTTCCTACCTTCCTTCCTTCCTTCTTTCCTTCCTTTCCTCCCTTCCTCCATGCTGCTTTCTGCTCTCAGAGGAAACGTCTCCCTCCCTCCATCCTTCCTTCCTTCCTTCTTTCTCCCTTCCTTCCTTTCTTCCTTCCTCCCTTCCTCCATGCTGCTTCCTGCTCTCAGAGGAAACGTCTCCTTCCTTCCTACCTTCCTTCATTCCTTTCCTCCCTTCCTTCATGCTGCTTCCTGCTCTCAGAGGAAACATCTCCCTCCTTCCGTCCTTCCTTCATTCCTTCTTTCCTTTCTTCCTTCCTACCTTCCTTCTTCCTTCCTGTCCTTCCTTCCTCATTTCCTTCTTCCTTCCTCCTTTAATTCCTCCCTACTTTCCTTCTTTCTTTCCTTCCTCCCTCCCTTCCTTTCCTTCTTTCCTTCCTCCCTCCCTGTCCTTCCCCCTCCTTTCCTTCCCTCCTTCCTTCCCTCCCTCCTTTCTTTCCTTCCTCCCTGTCCTTCCTTCCTCCTTTCATTCCTACCTCCTCTCCTTCTTTCCTTCCTCCCTCCGTCCGTCCTTCCTCCCTCCCTCCTTTCTTTCCTTCCTCCCTGTCCTTCCTTCCTCCTTTAATTCCTCCCTACTTTCCTTCTTTCCTTCCTCCCTCCCTCCTTTCTTTCCTTCCTCCCTCCCTGTCCTTCCTTCCTCCTTTAATTCCTCCCTACTTTCTTTCTTTCCTCCCTCCTTCCTTCCTTCTTTCCTTGACTAGAGGACAACAGGAGTGTTAATAATGTGAAGGAGTGAATGATGAGAATCTAATGAAGTTCTGGAAACATTACGTCATCATGTTTTAAACTGTGAGGCAGCTCTGACCTCTGACCTCTGACCTCTGACCCCTCTGACCCTCAGTGTTTAACGTTACAACACGCTGAGCAGCTGAAACATTTGGTTGTTTGCTGTGTTTGGTTTCCTCTCAGCAGCAGATCACACATCACACACACACACACACACACACACACACACACACACACACACACACACACACACACACATCACACATCACACTAGGCATGGGATGATAACCGTGTTCAAGGTATATCGCGATTTGTAAAAGCCACGATAACCGAAACCGCCAAATGTTCTGTCGTACCGTTCCTGAGGTATGAGACAGAAAGTGCTGGTCCTTCCTTTCCTTCCTCCTTTCCTTCTTTCCTTTCCTTCCTTCTTCCTCCCTCCCATCCTTCCTTCTTTTCTTCCGTCCTTCCTTTTCTTCCTCTCTCCCTCCCTTCCTTCCTTCCTTCCTTCCTTCCTTTCTTCCTTCCGTCCTTCCTTCTTTTCTTCCTTCCTTCCTTCCCTCCCTCCTTCCCTTCCCTCCCTCCCTTCCTTCCTTCCTTCTTTCCTTCCTCCCTCCCTCCCTTCCTTCCTTCCTTCCCTCCTTGACTCGAGGACAACAGGACGACGAGCTTAATCTCTGTTTAGGAAAAGGAAGTGACCCTAACTTTTTAGTCTGGTCAAAGACAGGAAGTGCTGGTCAAAGACAGGAAGTGCTGGTCAAAGACAGGAAGTGCTGGTCAAAGACAGGAAGTGCTGGTCAGAAACCCCTCAGGTGGAGCAGCTGCAGTGTAGAGTATCACGACCCCTCACACTGTCATTACAGATTCAGGTTAAATTAACGTGTCTGTCTTTATTTTTCTTCCTTTTAGGAACATTTTAGAGCTATTGCGCAATACCGCCATACCATGAAACCGTGATGTTTTTGCTTATGGTTATCATTCCGCCAGAATCTCAAACCAGCCCATGCCTACATCACACACACACACACACATCTCACAGTCAGAGTGAAAGGAGTGGAGAAGATAAAGCAGCAAAAACGACCTGAAACCAGTTTGTGTCCGCAGGGAGAAAGTCTCAAGCAGCTTCTCCTCCACCTGTATCATCTTCCACCTGGATTAGTGTAAATGCTCCAAATAACTTTCCCCTGGTTTCAAAAAAAAGAAAAAGAAAAAGACACCCAGCCCCCCCCCCCTACCCCCCCCCCCTCTCTCCAACGTTATCACCTGAGAAGCAGCTTTCAGAAAGCAGCCGAGCAGACACCTGATCTATGTGTGTCAGCGAGGCCCGTCAGAACAAACGGCTCTTTGTGTGCAGCGGTGGAGCGGCGGGGCGGTAGAGCGGTGGAGCGGCGAAGCGGTAGAGCGGTGGAGCGGCGAAGCGGCAGGGAGGCAGAGCGGCGGAGGCTCGGCAGGCTGCAGGCGACGCTGTGCACGGCTGAACATCAGATAGGATGAAACGATTCAAAGGTTTTACACGATGAGAACAAAAACAACATATCTGATGGTCAGCTGAGGTACCGGAAGTCAGCAGCTAATCAGAGTAGAGTCTAGATCTGCTGTGTGAAAAGTGCCTGAGATTCATTTTGATGTGAGTTGTTATAAATAAAGATTGATTGATTGATTGATTGATTGATTGATTCTGGCTCTGCAGCAGGATGAAACCAGCAGTTCTGATTCTGACAAAGTGAAGATAATAAAAAAGTTAACTTAAACTTAAAAATGGGCCAAAATGAGCCTGAACTTCTTTTAAATGTATTTTACTTGGTTTGATATTTTCTATTTATTCTGTTTGGGGTTTTTTTTTAGTTACTTTTACTTCTCTTATATTTTCCTTTCCTCTTTCTTTTTAAACATTGCTTTATGCTCCTTTTATGTCCATTTTGATGTGAAACACTTGTGTATTTGATTTATTTTGTTTCATCTGGTTACCATGGAGACCAGGAACCATTTACATGTTTTAAATGAAGTCATTATTAGTATAAGTCCACTTAAACACACTGTAGCTGATCACATATTTAATATCTATCATTCTTTTGTGGTTACACCATTTGACATTTTCAGGAGCATTCAGTCTGACTTTTGGTAAAAAATGGTGCAAATGTCATTTAAATGATATAAAACCAACAAAAATACTAAATGTACATTTTAACAAACCTGATGCTGCTTTTAAATCTAGTTTAACTGATTTATGGATTCATCATCTTACCAACATTTATTATCACTGATCTATTGAACAGGAGGTTAAAGATGTTATCGTCTCTCTCTTAAACTGTGAACTCGTCCTTTTAAGTGAACCTGATCCTCTAACTTTATATTTCAATTCCCACTTTAGTCGTTTAGTTGCTCCTCTCATCAGAAGTGAGTCTCAGCTGTTCAGAAGTTATGAGCTCATCCTTCTCAGCTCACGTTTCACCACCTGACAGCCGTCAAACTGCTCAGAAAGGTGATTAAACGTGTGACAGGAAATGAGATGTTTGTTCTGTGTGTCAGTGGAGATAAAGGAGCAGTTCACACTAAACTAAACTTAAAGGCTTCAGAGTGACTGACAGGGTGAGATCTGCCTCCGTCATCCTTCATCACGTCTGTCTTTCATCTTTACGTAACTTTATCCTGCTTACGGTTAGACGTTAACTCAGCCTGAGCATGATAGTATTAAACGGTATTAAACAGTATTTGATGTTGTCCTCCGGGTTCATTAGCAGGTTTAACAGGCTGGAATAAGAACATTACACTCTGAGTGTTTCTGGATGTTTCCTCAAGCAGCTGATAAAACCTGAACTCTCACGTTAGGAAGCAGGGTGCTGACAGTCACGAGGAGATAACCTGCAATACTGTGTGTGTGTGTGTGTGTGTGTGTGTGTGTGTGTGTGCATGACTGGACATGTAAGCGTGGGCGTACACGTGCAGCTATAAGTATGTGTGTGTGTGTGTGTGTGTGTGTGTGTGTGTGTGTGTGTGTAAAGTGCTGAATGACCACACGCTTAGCACAGAGAGTGGAAGCAGAGAGAAACTATGAAGCTCCGTCCACCAACAACTAGAACTATAATTAAAGCTGCAAGCAGCGACGACCGGGCCCAAGCTCCCCCGCCATCAGTTCAAAATGGCCGACTTCCTGTTGGAGTTATGGTATGGGTCCAAGAGACTTTTTTGTGCGTCTTTAGATGATACATAAGTTTACCAAGTTTCATTTCTCTGTGTCAATCTGAGTCGAGGGGCTCAATTTTTAAATATTCTAGAGGGCGCTATTGAGTCATTTTGCCTCGTGAGGGTCCAAGAGACTTTTTTGTGCGTCTTTATCATAGACTGTATAAAAGAA
Source organism: Scomber japonicus (assembly GCF_027409825.1). Classification (NCBI taxonomy): domain Eukaryota; kingdom Metazoa; phylum Chordata; class Actinopteri; order Scombriformes; family Scombridae; genus Scomber; species Scomber japonicus. The sequence goes on from NC_070593.1 coordinate 1,451,121, forward strand.
ACAGACGTAACATCCGTGACGTCACCCATTGGTTTGTAGACTGCTGCTCGGAAGCC
>NC_070593.1:1456176-1461176 GCF_027409825.1 Scomber japonicus
AGGAAAGAAAGGAAGGAAGGAAGGAAAAAGGAAAGAAAAGAAGGAAACGAAGGAAATGAATGAAACGAAGGAAGGAAGGACGGAAGGAAACGAAGGAAGGAAGGAAGGAAACGAAGAAAGGAAGGATGGGATTAAGGAAGGAAAGAAAGGAAGGAAGGAAGGAAGGAAGGAAACAAAGGAAGGGAGGAAGAAAACAAAGGAAACTGACCCTAACCCAACAACCCTAACCTATTTTTGGGGACATTAAATAACTTACATTCATTTCCTGGAGACTGAACCGAACCCTGACGACGACCACTGACCCAATAATCTGCTTTACTTCCAACTGAGGACACAGCTTTTGTCCCCAGCTGGACGAGCCGTCCCCAATTAACTGCTCTTAAGTCTGAAACTTGTCCCCGAAAGTAGCCTATGACACACACACACACACACACACACACACACACACACACACACACACACACACACACACACACACACACACACACACACACACACACAGATTAAAATGCCACAATGACATAATCCTCAGATTGATCTTGTTTTCGGTGCTGTGGTGTCGGAGCAACATGGCAGCGGCAGAGTTGTACCACACTGTGCCAGGCTGCCTTAAAAGTGATGGATGGTGTGTGTGTGTGTGTGTGCGTGTATGTATGTGTGTGTGTGTGTGTGTGTGTGTGTGTGTGTGTGTGTGTGTGTCCTCCTCAGAAGTTGAGAAACTTTCCAGGCTGCAGAAAAAAAAACAAACCAATGAATGAAAAGTTAAATGAGTCGGACAGCTGGACCTGCTGGAGAGTGTGTGTGTGTGTGTGTGTGTGTGTGTGTGTGTGTGTGTGTGTGTGTGTGTGTGTGTTCATAAATACATATTTTATCCTCTCTTTGTACTTTTTTTCCACTTTTAGGAAAACCCATTGTTCCCAAAGCTTCAAAGTTAGAAGTTAGAAGTCATCCCGTCACGTGTTTTTATTTCCTGTCGCTGATGTTTTTCATTATTAAAAAGGAAGAATGAAGTCTTTGAGGGAATGTTAGAAATGCTCCTGTTTGTCTCAACTCAGCTGGAGGAGGCGTGTCTGTGTTTGATTGACAGCAGCTGGAGGAGGCGTGTCTGTGTTTGATTGACAGCAGCTGGAGGAGGCGTGTCGGTGTCTGTGTTTGATTGACAGCAGCTGGAGGAGGCGTGTCGGTGTCTGTGTTTGATTGACAGCAGCTGGAGGAGGCGTGTCTGTGTTTGATTGACAGCAGCTGGAGGAGGCGTGTCTGTGTTTGATTGACAGTAGCTGGGGAGGCGTGTCTGTGTTTGATTGACAGCAGCTGGAGGAGGCGTGTAGGTGTTTGATTGACAGCAGCTGGAGGAGGCGTGTCGGTGTCTGTGTTTGATTGACAGCAGCTGGAGGAGGCGTGTCGTGTTTGATTGACAGCAGCTGGAGGAGGCGTGTAGGTGTCTGTGTTTGATTGACAGCAGCTGGAGGAGGCGTGTCTGTGTTTGATTGACAGCAGCTGGAGGAGGCGTGTCGGTGTCTGTGTTTGATTCACAGCAGCTGGAGGGGGCGTGTAGGTGTCTGTGTTTGATTGACAGCAGCTGGAAGAGGCGTGTAGGTGTCTGTGTTTGATTGACAGCAGCTTGAGGAGGCGTGTCGGTGTCTGTGTTTGATTGACAGCAGCTGGAGGAGGCGTGTTGGTGTCTGTGTTTGATTGACAGCAGCTGGAGGAGGCGTGTCTGTGTCTGTGTTTGATTGACAGCAGCTGGAGGAGGCGTGTCTGTGTCTGTGTTTGATTGACAGCAGCTGGAGGAGGCGTGTCGGTGTCTGTGTTTGATTGACAGCAGCTGGAGGAGGCGTGTCTGTGTCTGTGTTTGATTGACAGCAGCTGGAGGAGGCGTGTCGGTGTCTGTGTTTGATTGACAGCAGCTGGAGGAGGCGTGTCTGTGTTTGATTGACAGCAGCTGGAGGAGGCGTGTCTGTGTTTGATTGACAGCAGCTGGAGGAGGCGTGTAGGTGTCTGTGTTTGATTGACAGCAGCTGGAGGAGGCGTGTAGGTGTCTGTGTTTGATTGACAGCAGCTGGAGGAGGCGTGTCGGTGTCTGTGTTTGATTGACAGCAGCTGGAGGAGGCGTGTCTGTGTCTGATTGACAGCAGCTGGAGGAGGCGTGTAGGTGTCTGTGTTTGATTGACAGCAGCTGGAGGAGGCGTGTCTGTGTTTGATTGACAGCAGCTGGAGGAGGCGTGTAGGTGTCTGTGTTTGATTGACAGCAGCTGGAGGAGGCGTGTCGGTGTCTGTGTTTGATTGACAGCAGCTGGAGGAGGCGTGTCAGTGTCTGTGTTTGATTGACAGCAGCTGGAGGAGGCGTGTCGGTGTCTGTGTTTGATTGACAGCAGCTGGAGGAGGCGTGTAGGTGCCTGTGTTTGATTGACAGCAGCTGGAGGAGGCGTGTAGGTATCTGTGTTTGATTGACAGCAGCTGGAGGAGACGTGTCGGTGTCTGTGTTTGATTGACAGCAGCTGGAGGAGGCGTGTAGGTGCCTGTGTTTGATTGACAGCAGCTAGAGGAGGCGTGTAGGTGTCTGTGTTTGATTGACAGCAGCTGGAGGAGGCGTGTCGGTGTCTGTGTTTGATTGACAGCAGCTGGAGGAGGCGTGTCTGTGTTTGATTGACAGCAGCTGGAGGAGTCTGTATGTGTGTGTGTGTGATTGATTGACAGGAGTTTCGGTGTGTGTGTTTCACGTTAATTAAAAAGCTTGTACAGATTCTCTACATCTATTAAAGTGTGTGTCTTAACGTCGAACACTCGGAGTAAAATGAGACCCGGTGAGGCGGCGGTGAGTTTAAACTGTTAAGCTTTATTATTTATTATTTATTAGTGCTGATCTGAAGAAAGAAACGACAAAGACTGACAAAGTTTAGTCCGTTTACAGAACAGAGTGATAAAAAAGAAATGGAATAAAGAGATCTGCTACGACCCCCCGAGAGAGAAACACTGAGATTCACATGTGCTTGGTTCCCACGTCACTTCTGGCCCAGCTGGGAGAGCTGCAGAGAGGAACAGGAAGTTAGAAAGGGTCAAAGGTCAATGAGGTTTTTATGAATGTTTTGTATAATAACGGAGCTTTTACTTTGAAATGCGTTTTATTGTGAAAGGAGCAGATAGAAAGGACTCACTTGTTTGATGAACTGAGCAGCGTTGAAGAGTTCACTGCAACCGTAAACGATCTTCTTCCCCTGTTTAGACTGAACACACACACACACACACACACACACACACACACACACACACACACACACACACACACACACAGAGAGAGACAGATACACACACACACACACACACACACACACACACACACACAATTAGTTTTATTTTGGTTAATGCTTTTATTTTGAAGGTACTGGACACAGAACCAGTTAGAGGACCAGCAGGCACCAGGAAGAAGATGTATGTGTGTGTGTGTGTGTGTGTGTGTGTGTGTGTGTGTGTGTCTGTGTGTGTGTCTGTGTGTGTGTGTGTGTGTCTCTATGTCTGTGTGTCTCTCTGTGTGTGTGTTTTTAGCAGAGAGGCAGCAGACTTTGTTTGCTTGTAAAAATGTTAAAATAAACCAAAATAAACTTCAGTCTGGACTTTTTCTCTCTGAGTAAGATTCATTCCTGAGATGCTTCAGTGGCTTCTTCTCCTCCTTCTTATCACACACTGCACCTTTAACCCTTTATAGGACACTCATTGAAAGGAAGGGAGGAAGGAAGGAAGAGAAGGAAGGAGGGAGGAAGGAAAGGAAGGAAGGATGGAGGAAAGAAGGAAGGAAGGAAGAAGAAAGGGGGATGGAGGAAGGAAAGAAAGAAGGGAGGAGAGAAGGAGGGAGAGAGGAAGGAAAGGAAGGAAGGAAGGACGGAGGAAGGAAAGAAGGAAGGGAGGAGAGAAGGAGGGAGGGAGGAAGGGCAGATGGAGGGAAGGAAAGGATGGAAGGACGGAGGAAATAAGGAACGAGGGAGGGAGAAAAGAAAAGAGGAAGGGAAGAAAGAAGGAAGGAAGGAAGGAAAGGAAGGAAGGAAAGAAGGCAGGGAGGAAGGAAGGAAGGAAGGATATTTTGGGATATTTACAGAAGTTACCAAATATAATTATTTGCCCAATAAAGGGTTAAAGCAGCTTGTAACATTAATATTAATATTATTAGCAGCAGTGAAGTCGTACCTTGGCGTAGTCCACCAGGTTTTGGTACTCGATGTAATTTCCTCCTCCCACCACGAACACGATGGCCTGAAACACAAACATGTCAAATTAAACTAAATAATGAATCATGTGATCGTCACAGATCTATAAACATCCTACGATGATCTTTGAGTCTAAACGTTTCTAAATGATCAGAGACTCACCTCCTGAAACGGGTTCTTGTTCCTGGGAATGGAGCTGCAGAGGAAGAAGAAGAGGAAGAGGATGAAGAGGATGAAGAGGATGATGACACATCTTGTGAAATGTTTGTATACTACATGTGACGCATCCAAAAACAGCATGTGCTCTTGAATGCATCACATGTGCCCCTGAATGCATCACATGTGCCCCTGAATGCATCACATGTGCCCCTGAATGCATCACATGTGAAATGTCCAAAAACAGCATGTGCCCCTGAATGCATCACATGTGAAATGTCCAAAAACAGCATGTGCTCCTGAATGCATCACATGTGAAACGTCCAAAAACAACATGTGCCCCTGAATGCATCACATGTGCTCCTGAATGCATCACATGTGAAGCATCCAAAAACAACATGTGCTCCTGAATGCACCACGTGCTCCTGAATGCATCACATGTGCTCCTGAATGCATCACATGTGCTCCTGAATGCATCACATGTGCCCCTGAATGCATCACATGTGCCCCTGAATGCATCACATGTGCCCCTGAATGCATCACATGTGCCCCTGAATGCATCACATGTGCCCCTGAATGCATCACATGTGCTCCTGAATGCATCACATGTGCTCCTGAATGCATCACATGTGCTCCTGAAAGCAT
>NC_070593.1:1466176-1478676 GCF_027409825.1 Scomber japonicus
GCGCAACACACACGCACGCACCCACAGATGCGCACACACACACACGCACCACAGATGCGCACACACACACGCACCCACAGACGCACGCACACACACGCACGCACCCACAGATGCGCACACACACACACACACGCACACACACGCACGCACCCACAGATGCGCACACACACACACACACACGCACCCACAGATGCGCACACACACACACACACGCACCCACAGATGCGCACCACACACGCACCCACAGATGCGCACACACACACACACACGCACCCACAGATGCGCGCACAAACACGCACGCACACACACACCAATCAATATTCAATAATCATATAACAGGTTAGGTTTTATTACAAGGAATTATGAGTATAGTGAGTCTCTACACAACAAATGCATAATATCAGCTGGTTTACTAAACTAGTGTAATGTTAGCTAGCTTACTAAACTAGTGTAATGTTAGCTAGCTTACTAAGCTAGTGTAATGTTAGCTAGCTTACTAAACTAGTGTAATGTTAGCTAGCTTACTAAACTAGTGTAATGTTAGCTAGCTTACTAAGCTAGTGTAATGTTAGCTAGCTTACTAAGCCAGCTAACATTACACTAGTTTAGTAAAGCCAGCCAGCGGCGTGCACAGACTTTTTGAAGGGCAGGGGTTGAAAAGAAAAAAAAGGGCACATACAGCACGTTCTCGTCACTGAAGAGGGCACTTTAGCGCATGTTTTTGCCACCCAAGAGCACAGTTTCGAGTGTTATGCCAACCAGGAGGGCAACCTAGCACGTGTTTGGCTCCTAAGAGGGAACCTTAGCAGCAGAGATTTTGAAGAATAACACTTATGCATCTAAGGGTTTTTAAACAGTTTGGAGAAATTAAAAACTGAGGAGAAGTTAAATAAAAAAAGATCAGGATGTAAAAACTGCTGAATTATAAATGTCTGGATAATGACATCACCTCTGTTCGTAAAGTGGAAAAACAAGATTCCTGCTCTCTAAAGTGGATCACCAGGCCAGAGACTGAGATGATGGATGCTGAACACAGAGTAACTATCACTCTGTCACCAGTTAAACAAGCTACACCGCCTCACTCTTCTTCTTCTTCTCTCTCTGTATTAAATGTATCAGCACCTTCCTCTGATTCAGCAGCTTTTTAATGTCTAAAACAGGAACACCGACAACAGAGTCTCATTATTATACATCAGGGTGGTCGACGTGATCAGCTGCAACAGTAAATGTCATCAGACGGTTGTTAGAGATTCTAGTTTCACATCTACAAAATATCTAAATGATTTTATCCAGAAAGAAATCACAAGTTTAATTTACACTACTAAAAAAAAAAAAATGTCCCTTCACTGTTCCTTTAGAGTCACATTTAAAGAGCCAGAGCAAGTTACTATGGTGATTTACCCAGGTTACCAGGGCGATATACAGCCTGTTACTATGGTGATTTACCCAGGTTACCGAGACGATATACAGCCTGTTACTATGGTGATTTACCCAGGTTACCGAGATGATATACAGCCTGTTACTATGGTGATTAACCCAGGTTACCAAAACGCTATACACCATGTTACTATGGTGCTGTACCCGGGTTACCAAGGCGATGTACAGCCAGTCACTATGGTGATTACCCAGGTTACAGAGATGATATACAGCCTGTTACTATGGTGATTTACCTGGGTTACCAGGACGATATACACCCTGTTACTATGGTGATTTACCCAGGTTACCAAGGCGATATACAGCCTGTTACTATGGTGATTTACCCAGGTTACCGAGATGATATACAGCCTGTTACTATGGTGATTTACCCAGGTTACCCGAGATGATATACAGCCTGTTACTATGGTGATTTACCAAGGTTACCCCAGATGATATACAGCCTGCTACTATGGTAATTTACTCGGGTTACCAAGACGATATACACCTTGTTACTATGGTGATTTACCAGGTTACCGAGGCAATAAACACCCTGTTACTATGGTGAATGACTTAGGTTACCGAGATGATATACAGTCTGTTACTATGGTGATTTACCCAGGTTACCAAGGTGATATACAGCCTGTTACTATGGTGATTTATCTGGGTTACCAAGGCGATATACAGCCTCTGTTACTATGGTGATTTACCCAGGTTACCGAGACGATATACACCCTGTTACTATGGTGATTTACCCAGGTTACCGAGACGATATACAGCCTGTTACTATGATGATTTACCCAGGTTACCAGGGCGATATACAGCCTGTTACTATGGTGATTTACCCAGGTTACCGAGGCAATAAAACACCCTGTTACTATGGTGAATTACTTAGGTTACCATGGTGATATACACCCTGTTACCATGGCGATATACCCTCCTCATACATTTCCCCTCAGACTGTGGAGATCTGCAGTTATTTTGTGATGTTAGACACGTCTGCTGCTGCTGAATCCAACAGGAAACGCCTCCAATGATAATAACAAGATAATATTGACTCACCCCATGGGTTTGACTCCACTGTTGCCATAGTTGGCTGGAGTGGCGGCCATCTTGGTAAATGCCCTGGAAAGAAGGAGAGGATGAATCCAAAATGACTCAACATGATAACAAATCCTCCGATAAACATGACTGAATAACACGCTGCTCTGTCCGCTTCAGCATCCAAACCAAACATCTAAATACTTTAATTTTTCTTTTAATTCTTCAGAGCGGAGAGACGGACGGATGGAGGAGCATCTAACTGCGCCGCGGGGGAACTGGGTGAAACTAAACCGCTCCATCAGACGAACTTATAAATAAAACAGCAGCTAGACTTACTTCCACTGTTTGATGTAGTTGAGAGGTGAAAGGTCACAGCCTGCGTCGGTCAGAGCCGTCTTATACTGCTCCAGGTCCGACTGCAAAAACACACAAGACAACACAAACTGGTCAGAAACAGAGAAACAGCACGATGATACTTATTTCAACACATTTCCTGCAGATGAAAAAGTGAGTGATCAAGTTTCTTTTAACCAGATCACAGTTTACAAACATGGAGATAAAATGCATCTTTCCTTTCAGCTGATACACATTTTTTATGGATGCAAATGTAAAACCCAAAAAATCTGCATTAAAACTTTTATTCTTCATATTTCTGGATGTGAAGGTTTTTATAGTGTTTTTGGTGCTTTTTACTATTTATTTCACTAGTTAACCCTCCTGTTGTCCTCGAGTCAAGGAAGGAAGGGAGGAAGAAGGAAGGAAAGGAAGGAAGGAAAGGAAGGAAGAAGAAGGAAAAGAGGGAAGGGAGGAAGAAGGAAGGAAAAGAGGGAGGGAGGAAGGGAGGAAGAAAGAAGGAAAGGAAGGAAGGAAAGAAAGGAAGGGAGGAAGAAAGAAGGAAAGGAGGGAGGAAGGAAGGGAGGAAGAAGGAAGGAAAGGAGGGAGGAAGAAGGAAGGAAGTAGGGTGGAAGGAAGGAGGGGAGGAAGAAGGAAGGAAAGGAAAGAAGGAAGGAAAGGAAGAAGGAAGGAAAGGAGGGAGGTAGGAAGGAAGAAGGAAGGAAAGGAAGGAAGGGAGGAAGAAGGAAGGAAAGGATGGAAGGGAGGAAGAAGGAAGGAAGGAAGGAAGGAAGGAAGGAAGGAAAGGAAGAAGGAAGGAAAGGAGGGAGGTAGGAAGGAAGAAGGAAGGAAAGGAGGGAGGAAGAAGAAGGAAGGAAAGGAGGGAGGAAGGAAGGAAGGGAGGAAAGGAAAGGAAAGATGGAAGGAGGGAGGGCGAGAGAAAGGAAAAGAGGAAGGGAGGAAGGAAGGAAGGAAGTGAATGCTAATTAGTACAAAAACACCAAATAATGAACTATAACGGCAGGTTTAAGGATCTTTTTCTGGTTATAATAAGATATAAAAACCTCAGAAATGACTAAATGACTTCCTTCCTTCCTTCCTTTCCTTCCCTCCTTCCTTCCTCCCTGCCTGCCTTCTTTCTTCCCTTCCTCTTTTCCTTTCTCCCTCCCCTCGTTCCTCATTTCCTCCATCCTTTCTTCCTTTCCTTCCTCCGTCCTTCCTTCCTTCCTTTCCTTACTTCCATCTGTTCTTCCTCCCTCCCTTCCTCTCTCCTCCCTTCCTCTCTCCTTCCTCCGTCCTTCCTTCCTTCCTTCCTTCCATCTGTCCTTCCTCCCTCCCTCCTTCTCTCCTCCCTCCATCCCCCCTTCCTTCCTCCGTCCTTCCTTCCTTCCTTTCCTTACTTCCATCTGTTCTTCCTCCCTCCCTTCCTCTATCCTCCCTTCCTTCTTTCCTTCCTCCATTCCCCTTTCTTCTTCCTTCTTTCCTTCTTCTCTCTTTCTTTCCTCCCCACTACCTTCCTTCCTTCCTTCTTTCCTCCGTCCTCCTTCCTTCCTTTCCTTACTTCCATCTGTTCTTCCTCCCTCCCTCCTTCTCTCCTCCCTCCATCCCCCTTCCTTCTTCCTTCCTTCTTTCCTCCATCCTTCCTTCCTTCCCTTCCTCCCTCTCTCCTCCCTTCCTTCCTCCCTTCCTTTCAATGAGTGTCCTATAAAGGGTTAATGTTGAGGAATCTGCAGTCACGCCTTTCCTCTCTCTCTAAAGACTGAAAGGTAATGTGACCCTGAAGGATTTAAACAGTGTTGGTTTGTTTTAGTAGAAGAAAACATTCCTCTCTCCGCCTATCTGCTGCTGCTGCTGCGTGATGCTGCTGGAGGAGGTGAATGACTGGCAGCTCAGCGGGAAACGCCGAACCATTACACAACCGCCGAGCCACGTGAGAGCGAACGTGTGCGTGTGTGTGTGCGTGTGCGTGTGTGTGTGTGTGTGTGTGTGTGTGTGTGTGTGTGTGTGTGTGTGTGTGTGGTTGTTTTCGTACAAATGAAATCCCACCACATCCGTCAGAAACTCAAGCAGATAGAAGGAGGAAGAAAAACGATGAGAGGAGAGGAAGGGAAGAGAGAGAGAGAGCGGGTGGTGATGGAGGTTTTGGGTTTTTCCTTGATCAAGTAAATAAACCTTTTCAATACAAGACATCCTGGACTCCTGTCTGCTCTCTCCACTGATGTATGAGCTGCATGATTCAAATATCTATCACAACCTCTCAGGTGGACGGGAGATGAAAAAGAGAGGGATGAAAGAAAGAGTGAGGCTGTCACGTCGTCCCCTCAGCTGTTTTTATAACCTCTGGAACAATCAGTGTCCAGCTGTGTGGAGACGTGAGAAAAGGCCCTTATTGGATTATTCCTTAAATTCTCTTTTATTAACTTTACTATTGACTTTCCTCTGCAGAGAGTCTGGGTCTGGGTTAGAGAGAGGGTCAGGAGTTCAGACACCCGGGGGAGGTTAGGAGTAAAGCTGCTGCTCCTTCACATGGAAAGGAGCCAGCTGAGGTGTTTTAGGCTCCTGGTTAGGATCCTCCTGGTCGCCCCCCCCTTTAGAGGTCTGCTCCATGACACTGCCATCCTAGGTCTGCTCAGTGACACTGCCATCCTAGGTCTGCTCAGTGACACTGCCATCCTAGGTCTGCTCAGTGACACTGCCATCCTAGGTCTGCTCAGTGACACTGCCATCCTAGGTCTGCTCAGTGACACTGCCATCCTAGGTCTGCTCAGTGACAATGCCATCCTAGGTCTGCTCAGTGACACTGCCATCCTAGGTCTGCTTACTGCTACTGCCATCCTAGGTCTGCTCCGTGACACTGCCATCCTAAGTCTGCTTACTGCTACTGCCATCCTAGGTCTGCTCAGTGACACTGCCATCCTAGGTCTGCTTACTGCTACTGCCATCCTAGGTCTGCTCAGTGACAATGCCATCCTAGGTCTGCTCAGTGACACTGCCATCCTAGGTCTGCTCCGTGACACTGCCATCCTAAGTCTGCTTACTGCTACTGCCATCCTAGGTCTGCTCAGTGACACTGCCATCCTAGGTCTGCTCCGTGACACTGCCATCCTAGGTCTGCTCCGTGACACTGCCATCCTAGGTCTGCTCAGTGACACTGCCATCCTAGGTCTGCTCCGTGACACTGCCATCCTAGGTCTGCTCAGTGACACTGCCATCCTAGGTCTGCTCCGTGACACTGCCATCCTAGGTCTGCTTACTGCCACTGCCATCCTAGGTCTGCTCAGTGACACTGCCATCCTAGGTCTCCTCAGTGACACTACTATCCCAAAGACTGTATAGAAGAAATGGACGTAACATCCGTGACGTCACCCATTGGTTTGTGGACTGCTGCTCGGAAGCCAATAGTTTCTAATCTAGGCAGCGCCATCTTGAAAATTTCAGGTGCATGCTGGGAAAAATAAAAACACGGATTCTACTAATATGGGCATGAGGCGGGGCCATGGGAGCGGGGAGGTTGCTATGGTTACGAGGGCTGGATCTCGAGGACATTGGTCAATCAACCTGTCAATCAGGACGTAGCCACGCCCTAATGCATACCCTGCTTTATCATCACATATAAAATCAGGGAGGCCAAAATGTCCCAAATGAACATCATACTGCATTGAAGAAGGCTTTAAACTAGCGATTGAGACCATAAACACATTTTGAAAACGTTTACTGAGGTTAGAAATCAAGTGAGAAGTTGGTGAATTCTCCATTGACTTGTATAGAGACGGTCGCCCCCTGGTGGCCTTTTGATAGAATGCAGCTCTAAGTTACTTCCTGGTTGGCTTCATTTCAGAGGACCGGAGCTCCCCGCCTGTGCCATCCTAGGTCTGCTCAAAAGATCAAAAATACAATATAAACTTCTGAAAATCAATACACTGAATATTTTTTGATGTTGCTCATGTTTAGTGGTGTTTGTACAGTGTGAGTGTGTGTGTGTGTGTGTGTATATTGTTCAATGTTTGGTGGTGTTTCTGAAGGCTATCTATCTATCTATATGGAATAGTTTTGGGGCCGATCAGCATCATGTGACGTAATTACACAGTTTGGCCGCTGTGTTAAACTGCACAGATTACACACATCAAGTCACATGATGCATGATAGCGTGTTTCCGGTTTCATGTTCCCTCTCGGCTGCTGATAGATCCGAGTCTGTCCATGTTCGCCATGGTGATGTCAGTGTCCTGGTGCTGTTTGACTCTGAGTTCCTTCCTTCCCTCCCTCTTTACTCCTTTCCTTTCCTTTCCTTTCCTTTCCTTCCTTCCTTCCTCCTTTCCTTCCTTCCTCCCTCCTTTCCTTCCTTCCTTCCTTCCTCCTTTCCTCCCTCTCTCCTTCCTCCTTTCCTTCCTTCTTCCCTTCCTCCTTTCTTCCCTCCCTCCTTACTCCTTTCCTTCCTTCCTTCCTTCCTTCCCTCTCTCCTTCCTCCTTTCTTTCCTTCTTCCCTTCCTCCTTTCCTCCCTCCCTCCTTACTCCTTTCCTCCCTCCCTCTCTCTTCCTCCTTTCCTCCCTCCCTCCCTCCTTACTCCTTTCCTCCCTCCCTCCTTACTCCTTTCCTTCCTCCCTCCTTACTCATTTATCAGTCAGTTTGCTGTTGCTGAATATGTACTCAGAGTTCGAGTTGTCAAACTTTAAAACATTTTCCTCTTTGGAAACTCCAAACTGACATCACTGATAATGGATAAACCCTGCAGGAGTTTCTATCAGAGGTTTAACAGTGTTATTGATTAATAGCTGTGACTCAGGGAGGTTTCTTTCCTCTATTTCTTGGCCCGTACTGTGTTTTACTAATGTTGGATGAAACCAGCTGATCAGACAGATTACCAAGAGTCTTTCTGCAGGTGTCCGAGCAGAGCTGAAGGTTTGGGGGGAAACACTCTTCAGGTACTACCAGCAGAGAACTGAAATCAGCCCCAACTGTGAACACTTTTAAATCCAGGTTAAAAACATTTCTCTTCTCCTGAGCTTATGATTGAGCTCTTTTAACCCTCCTGTTGTCCTTGAGTCAAGGAAGGAAGGGAGGGAGGAAGGAAGGGAGGGAGGAAGGAGGGAGGGAGGAAAGGAAGGAAGAATGAAGGAAAGGAGGGAGGAATGGAAGGAGGAAGGATAGAAAGGAGGGAGGGAGGAAATAAGGAAGGAGGGAGGGAGGGAGGAAGGAAGGAAGGAAGGAAGGAAGGAGGGAGGGAGGAAGGAAAGGAGGGAGGAGGAAGGAAAGGAAGGAGAAAAGAAGGAAGGAAGGAAAGAAGGAAGGAAGGGAGGAAGGAAAGGAGGGAAAGGAAGGAGGAAAGAAAGAGAGAAGGAGGTAAGGAAGGAAAGAAGGACGGGGTCAATTTGACGAGGAGGACGACACAAGGGTTACTCCTTTCCTTCCTTCCTTCCTGCCTGCCTTCCTTCCTTCCTCCTTTCCTCCCTCCCTCCTTACTCCATTCCTGCCTCCCTCCTTTCCTTCCTTCCTTCCTCTCTCTTCCTCCTTTCCTCCCTCCCTCCTTACCGAGCTGAAGGTTCGGGGGGGGGGGGGGGGGGGGGGAATGCTCTTCAGGTGTTTTCAGCTCTTGACTGATTGAAACACTCGACGGAGTTCGCTGTGTTTTGAGAAGCTGGAGTTCTCTTCATGGAAAAGAGAGCAAACAGCAAACTGAAAGTAATAACAAGCACAGTCCTTGTCACCTCGTGAAGGATGAGAGTCGAGTCGGGTCGGTGCCAAACCAAACCTGATCCAGCTGTGCTCCTTTAACCAGGACTCTGTTCTCTGAGAGGAACTCGCTGCTTTGGCTCATGATGAAGTACTAAACACAGAGCAGAGCCAGGAGCTAGGAGCTAGGAGCTAGGAGCTAGGAGCCAGGAAGATGCTTCTCATAAAGCTCCAGCATCATAAACACAGAGCCAGGAGCTAGGAGCTAGGAGCTAGGAGCTAGGAGCTAGGAGCTAGGAGCTAGGAAGATGCTTCTCATAAAGCTCCAGCATCATGTCGCTACGTATCATCATGTGGTTTAGAGGACGATGAGGGAACAGCCAGCTCCGAACCATTTCTACCGGTCGCCAATCCACAGCTGGTGATGTCAGCGTCCCGGTGCTGTGTGACTCTGAGTTCCTTCCTTCCTTCTCTCCTTCCTCCTTTCTTCCTTCCTCACTTCCTCCTCCTTCCTCCCTCCCTCCTTACTCCTTCCTTCCTCCCTCTCTTTTCCTCCTTTACTCCTTTCCTTCCTCTCTCTCTTTTCCTCCTTTACTCCTTCCTTCCTTCCTTCCTCCTTCCTCCTCTCTCTTTCCTCCTTTCCTTCCTTCCTCACTTCCTCCTTTCCTCCCTCCCTCCTTACTCCTTTATTTCCTTCCTTCCTCTTTTCCTCCTTACTCATTTCCTTCCTTCCTTCCTCCCTCCCTCCCTCCCTCCCTCCTTACTCCTTTCCTTCCTTCCTCCTTTCCCTCCCTCCTTCCTCCTTTCCTCCCTCCCTCCTAAATCCTTTCCTTCCTTCCTTCCTCCTATCCCTCCCTCATTACTCCTTTCCTTCCTCCTTTCCTCCCTCTCTCCTTCCTCCTTTCCTTCCTTCCTTCCTCCTCTCTTTTCCTCCTTTCCTCCCTTCCTTCCTCCTTTCCCTCCCTCCTTCCTCCTTTCCCTCCCTTCCCCTTCTCTCTTCCTCCTTTCCTCCCTCCCTCCTTACTCCTTTCCTTCCTCTTTTCCTCCTTACTCCTTTTCCTTCCTCCCTCTCTTTTCCTCCTTTACTCCTTTCCTGCCTTCCTTCCTTCCTCCCTCTCTTTCCCTCCTTACTCCTTTCCTTCCTCCCTCTCTCTTCCTCCTTTCCTCCCTCCCTCCTAAATCCTTTCCTTCCTTCCTTCCTCCTATCCCTCCCTCATTACTCCTTTCCTTCTTCCCTCTCTCTTCCTCCTTTCCTCCCTCCCTCCTTACTCCTTTCCTTCCTTCCTCCTATCCCTCCCTCATTACTCCTTTCCTCCCTCCCTCCTTACTCCTTTCCTTCCTTCCTCTTTTCCTACCTCCCTCCCTCCTTACTCCTTTCTTTCCTTCCTTCTCTTTTCCTCCTTCCTCATTTCCTTCCTTCCTTCCTCCTTTCCTTCCTGCCTTCCTTCCTCCTTTCCTCCCTCTTTTCCTCCTTTCTTTCCTTCCTCACTTCCTCCTTTCCTCCCTCCCTCCTTACTCCTTTCCTTCCTTCCTCACTTCCTCCTTTCCTCCCTCCCTCCTTACTCCTTTCTTTCCTTCCTTCCTCTTTTCCTCCTTACTCATTTCCTTCCTTCCTTCCTCCCTCCCTCCCTCCCTCCTTACTCCTTTCCTTCCTTCCTTCCTCCCTTCCTTATCCCTTCCTCCTGTCCTGCCCTCCCTTCCTCCCTTCTGTCCTTGACCTGAGGACAACAGGAGTGTTAACAAAGATTACTTCTGACTTAAAGAAAGACGATGTAACGCTTACTTCTTACTTCTTGCTGCTATGAGAGAGACATCTACAACCTACCCTCTAACCTTTCCTTCCATCCTTATGAAACACTAAATGTTTGTGCTGTGTGCCTCGGCGTGTCGGTGAGGACGTTGCCGAGGCGACGGGAACAACGGGAGGATCATCATCTGAGATGTAAAGTGAACTTTTGTTCTGAGCGAGATGTTCAGAGGAAGAGTTTCTGCCAATCCCACAACTGAAGAGCGTCAGTACGGATGAAACAAGCCTCTCACTGTGCTCTACTCTGGCTTCAGATCACTTCATTCATTTATACATACATATCCCTCCTTTCCTTCCTTCTTCCTTTCCTCTCTCCCTCCTTTCCTTCCTTCTTCCTCTCCTCTCTCACTCCTTTCCTTCCTTCTTCCTTTCCTCTCTCACTCCTGTCCTTCCTTCTGTCCTTCCTTTCCTCCCTCCCTCCTTACTCCTTTCCTTCCTTCCTTTCTTCCTTTCCTCCCTCCCTCCTTACTCCTGTCCTTCCTTCCTTCCTCCTTTCCTCCTTCCCTCCCTTCTTTCCTTCCTTATTCCTTTCCTTCCTTCCTCCTTCCTCATTTCCTTCCTTCCTTCCTCTCTCCCTCCCTCCCTCCTTCCTTTCTTTCCTTCCCTCCCTCCTTCCTCTTTTCCTCCCTCCTTCCCTCCTTTCCTTCCTTCCTTTCCTTCCTACAATCTACAATGACAATAAACTTCCTTCCTTCCTTATGAAACACTAAATGTTTCTATAGTCTTCGTGTGCAGTTCTGTTTTTTTTGGGCCTCTGATCTGAACTCGGTAATCTCCCTCAGACCAAGACCAGCCACACAGGGAGCGTTTAGAGGAAGCGGTCAGCTCACAAACAGACTCTGGAGCGGTTGTTTGTGGTGGGAACACGATCTCACCTCAATCTGACCGACTGCAACCATGCAAGTTTGAGCTAAACAGCTTCGGTAGCCAGGAGCGCTTTGCATGCTGGGACGTGGAGAAGAGAAATAAACGGTTGCTGGCAGATCGCCGGAGAAGTCTGACCTCGATCAATGTGACCGAGAACGTTGAATTCTTCCCGTATTCGCTCTGTATTCGGAGTGAATGCTCTCACCTGGTTTTTAGTGATGCTGTTTGGCTCTCTTTGGATTTTTGAACCGAACCAAGAGAAAAACACACCCAGTACTACTTCTACGTCCTAACCCATCCACCGATTCAGACCAGCGCGAGGTTTAAGCATGCCTTTACTTGGTCCGTCATGACCAGCAGCTCATGGTGGGGAATGTTAGATAGCATTAAGAAACCTTGGATGGATATTACAAGATCAAATATGATGATGATCGAGCGTTTGCCGTAGCAGCTCCAAAACTTTGGAATGGATTGCCGCTGCACATTAGACATTCCTCCTCTCTGTCTCATTTTAAAACTCTTCTTAAAACCAACTACCTCTTTTCTTTGGCTTTTGACACCATGTAGAGTGTTGATTTTATGTGTATACATCAGGCGAGGAGCTCCTGTCCTCTGAAATGAGGCCAACCAGGAAGTAACTTAGAGCTGCATTCTATCAAAAGGCCACCAGGGGGCGACCGTCTCTATACAAGTCAATGGAGAATTCACCAACTTCTCACTTGATTTCTAACCTCAGTAAACGTTTTCAAAATGTGTTTATGGTCTCAATCGCTAGTTTAAAGCCTTCTTCAATGCAGTATGATGTTCATTTGGGACATTTTGGCCTCCCTGATTTTATATGTGACGATAAAGCAGGGTATGCATTAGGGCGTGGCTACGTCCTGATTGACAGGTTGATTGACCAACGTCCTCGAGATCCAGCCCTCGTAACCATAGCAACCTCCCCGCTCCGCCCATGGCCCCGCCTCATGCCCATATAAGTAGAATCCGTGTTTTTATTTTTCCCAGCATGCACCTGAAATGTTCAAGATGGCGCTGCCTAGATTAGAAACTATTGGCTTCCGAGCAGCAGTCCACAAACCAATGGGTGACGTCACGGTTGTTACGTCCATTTCTTTTATACAGTCTGTGGTATAGAGACGGTCGCCCCCTGGTGGCCTTTTGATAGAATGCAGTTCTAAGTTACTTCCTGGTTGGCCTCCCCGCCTGGGTCAGATTTAATTGGGCTGCCGTAATTACTGTATTAACAGTGCAACTTAATTTTAAAAGGCAGGTTTCTCTCTCAGAGCTCCGCTGCTGTAACGCCGTCGCTGTGAGTTTAACACCGAGCAGAGGACGGAGCTAAACCTGACGGAGCCGGTGGAAA
>NC_070593.1:1487692-1495192 GCF_027409825.1 Scomber japonicus
CTACTCCTCTAACCCTCTACTCCTCTAAACCTCTACTCCTCTACTCCTCTAACCCTCTACTCCTCTAAACCTCTAACCCTCTACTCCTCTACTCCTCTAACCCTCTACTCCTCTACTCCTCTACTCCTCTACTCCTCTAACCCTCTACTCCTCTACTCCTCTACTCCTCTAACCCTCTACTCCTCTAAACCTCTACTCCTCTACTCCTCTACTCCTCTAACCCTCTACTCCTCTACTCCTCTAACCCTCTACTCCTCTACTCCTCTAACCCTCTACTCCTCTACTCCTCTAACCCTCTACTCCTCTACTCCTCTAACCCTCTAACCCTCTACTCCTCTACTCCTCTAACCCTCTACTCCTCTACTCCTCTACTCCTCTAACCCTCTACTCCTCTAACCCTCTACTCCTCTAACCCTCTACTCCTCTACTCCTCTAACCCTCTACTCCTCTAAACCTCTAACCCTCTAACCCTCTACTCCTCTACTCCTCTACTCCTCTAACCCTCTACTCCTCTAAACCTCTAACCCTCTAACCCTCTACTCCTCTACTCCTCTACTCCTCTAAACCTCTACTCCTCTACTCCTCTACTCCTCTAAACCTCTACTCCTCTACTCCTCTACTCCTCTACTCCTCTAAACCTCTACTCCTCTACTCCTCTAACCCTCTACTCCTCTACTCCTCTAACCCTCTACTCCTCTAACCCTCTACTCCTCTACTCCTCTAACCCTCTACTCCTCTAAACCTCTAACCCTCTAACCCTCTACTCCTCTAACCCTCTACTCCTCTAACCCTCTACTCCTCTACTCCTCTAACCCTCTACTCCTCTACTCCTCTAACCCTCTACTCCTCTACTCCTCTACTCCTCTACTCCTCTACCCCTCTACTCCTCTACTCCTCTACTCCTCTAACCCTCTACTCCTCTAAACCTCTAACCCTCTACTCCTCTACTCCTCTAACCCTCTACTCCTCTAAACCTCTACTCCTCTACTCCTCTAACCCTCTACTCCTCTAAACCTCTAACCCTCTACTCCTCTAACCCTCTACTCCTCTAAACCTCTAAACCTCTACTCCTCTACTCCTCTAACCCTCTACTCCTCTAAACCTCTACTCCTCTACTCCTCTACTCCTCTAACCCTCTACTCCTCTACTCCTCTAACCCTCTACTCCTCTACTCCTCTACTCCTCTAACCCTCTACTCCTCTACTCCTCTAACCCTCTACTCCTCTACTCCTCTAACCCTCTAACCCTCTACTCCTCTACTCCTCTAACCCTCTACTCCTCTAAACCTCTAACCCTCTACTCCTCTACTCCTCTAACCCTCTACTCCTCTAAACCTCTAACCCTCTACTCCTCTAACCCTCTACTCCTCTAAACCTCTACTCCTCTAACCCTCTACTCCTCTAAACCTCTACTCCTCTACTCCTCTACCCCTCTACTCCTCTACTCCTCTAACCCTCTACTCCTCTACTCCTCTACTCCTCTACTCCTCTAACCCTCTACTCCTCTACTCCTCTAACCCTCTACTCCTCTACTCCTCTAACCCTCTACTCCTCTAACCCTCTACTCCTCTACTCCTCTACTCCTCTACTCCTCTAACCCTCTACTCCTCTAACCCTCTACTCCTCTACTCCTCTACTCCTCTAACCCTCTAACCCTCTACTCCTCTACTCCTCTAACCCTCTACTCCTCTACTCCTCTAACCCTCTACTCCTCTAACCCTCTACTCCTCTACTCCTCTACTCCTCTAACCCTCTACTCCTCTACTCCTCTAACCCTCTACTCCTCTAACCCTCTACTCCTCTAACCCTCTACTCCTCTACTCCTCTAACCCTCTACTCCTCTAACCCTCTACT
This sequence comes from Scomber japonicus, assembly GCF_027409825.1. Taxonomy (NCBI): domain Eukaryota; kingdom Metazoa; phylum Chordata; class Actinopteri; order Scombriformes; family Scombridae; genus Scomber; species Scomber japonicus. The sequence continues at coordinate 1,489,546 of NC_070593.1, forward strand.
CCTCTAACCCTCTAACCCTCTACTCCTCTAACCCTCTACTCCTCTAACCCTCTACTCCTCTACTCCTCTAACCCTCTACTCCTCTAACCCTCTACTCCTCTACCCCTCTAACCCTCTAACCCTCTCTGCCTTTTATCTGCTCCGTGTTTGTGAGGTTTTACTCTTTAATTCTCTGTTAAAGGTTTATTGTGACTCGAGTTAAAAGCTCTTAAACTAACTGAAGTTTTATTTCTGAACAATTTGATTATAAAATGTTATTATATAAATAATCACAAAACTCACATCTAAATGAGTTTGATTTTAAACTAAACTCCTCTTCTCCTCCTCCTCCTCCTCTTCTTCCTAACCCTCTCCTCCTCCTCCCTCTCCTCCTCTTCTTCCTAACCCTCTCCTCCTCCTCCTCCTCTTCCCTCTCCTCCTCCTCCTCCTCTTCCCTCTCCTCCTCCTCTTCCCTCTCCTCCTCCTCCCTCTCCTCCTCCCTTTCCTCCTCCTCCTCTTCTTCCTAACCCTCTCCTCCTCCTCCTCCTCCTCCTCTTCCCTCCCCTCCCTCTCCTCCTCCCCCTCCTCCTCCTGTCCTCCTCCTCCCTCTCTTGCTGCTCCTCTCCTCCTCCTGTCGTCCTCCTCCTCCTCCCTCTCTTGCCCCTCCTCCTCCCTCTCTTGCTCCTCCATCTCCCCCTCCTCTTCTTCCCTCTCCTCCTACCCCCCCTCCTCCATCTCCCCCTCCTCTTCCTCCATCTCCCCCTCCTCTTCTTCCGTCTCCTCCTACCCCCCTCCTCCCTCTCTTACTCCTCCATCTCCCCCTCCTCTTCCTCCCTCCCTCTCCTCTCCCTCCCTCCCTCTCTCTCTCCCCCTCCTGCTCCTCCCCCTCCTCCTCCTCCCTCTCCTCCTCACCTCCTCCTCCTCCCCCTCCCCCTCCCCCTCCCCCTCACCCCCCTCCTCCTCCTCCTCCTCCTCACCTCCCCTTGTGTTTCTGCCAGAACTTGTCAGCAGCAGTGAGGTCGTAGGCTTTCCTGCTCTTCTTCCTAACCCTCTCCTCCTCCCTCTCCTCCACATCCTCACCTCCTCCTCCCCCCCCCTCCTCCTCCTCCTCCTCCTCCTCACCTCCCCTTGTGTTTCTGCCAGAACTTGTCAGCAGCAGTGAGGTCGTAGGCTTTCCTGCTCTTCTTCTTTGGTCTTGCTCCGGCGGGCGACGGCTCTGCTCCGGCTCCTTCCTCCATCAGCACGCGGTTCAGGTGGAAGTCCTGCAGGAAACACAAGATACTGCTTCCTGTTTACTGTTCAAGGTGCTCTGACCTTTGACCTCCAGTTCTCAGTCTCATTATGGGATAAAACTCTACATGACCTTTGACCTATATTATATTGATTTTATATTTATTTCATCATCCTCACATTGCTGTTTTTTTATTTAATAACTTGAATAACTCTTCCTCTCCTCTTCACTCTCCCTCCTCCCCCTCCTCTCCTCTTCACTCTCCCTTCTCCCCCTCCTCCTCCTCTCCTCTCTCCTCTTCTTCCTCCCTCCTCCTCCTCCTCCTCCTCTTCTCCCTCCCTCCCCACCTCCACCTCCTCCTAACCCTCTCCCCCTCCTCCTCACCTCCCCTTCCTCCCTCTCCTCATCCTCTTCCTCCTCATCCTCCCCCTCAATTTCCCCCCTCCTCCTCCCCCTCCTCTTGCTCCTGTCCTCCTCCTCCTCCCTCTCTTGCTCCTCCTCGCACATTGGTGTTTTTTTATTAAATAACTTTAATTGTCCTTTATAAAAATATTATTCTTTTTATTGTGTCTTCTGTAAAGCATATTATTTTAGTTTGTGGCATTCATTCATTCATCTTTAATCTTTAAATTTATCTTTTATTAGCCGATGAAGCTGCTTTAGTGGGAACGTTAAAATGTATTTATTTATTATTTATTTATTAATTTATTAAGTTATAATGTTTCCGTGGCTTATTTTTGTGAGTTTGTTGTATTTTCTATTTTATTTGAAGTGATGATAAAACCTGTGTTACAGATTGTTGTTCATGCCTCAGATGAACTCAACCAGCTTTTAAATCCAAAGTGAATCAGAAGTTTAAAGTTTAACCGTCCAGAAAACCCCGAGACGTCATCGCCGTCTACCTTCAGATGATAAACCTGATCCAGGAGCAGCAGAGGAAGCTCCGAGGCTTCTGGGACCGAGTCCAGACCAGAGACAGCTCATCACCGCTAATTACGGCATCCTCGTCCTCACGCGGCGGATCATAATATCGCCGTTGCCGCGGTAACGGCAGGGAGGGATGAGAGGGGAGAGATTTAGTGCTGCGCGGGGCCCGGTCTCCTGCTGGGAGGGGACCGCTGTGTTCAGACATGTTTATAGGAAAGAGACGCAGCGGTTGCCATCTGGACCGAGACGCAACAGAAACCAGAACCAGGGTTTGGACTGAAGATCAGCAGCTCTTTAAAAACCTTCAGATCTAAATATGGACTCAGGTTCATCACATCACAGCTCTCTGGACTAAAGGTGAAGCTTCAACACTCAAAGATGATTTCTAATAATAAAGAGAGAGTAAAAGTACTGCAGTATTATAGTGATGTAGTATGCAGTATTACAGTAAAAGTACTGCAGTATTATAGTGATGTAGTATGCAGTATTACAGTAAAAGTACTGCAGTATTATAGTGATGTAGTATGCAGTATTACAGTAAAAGTACTGCAGTATTATAGTGATGTAGTATGCAGTATTACAGTAAAAGTACTGCATACTTATACAGTTAGCTAGTTTATGCTACTTTATATACAGTTAGCTAGTTTATGCTACTTTATATAGAGTTAGCTAGTTTATACTACTTTATATACAGTTAGCTAGTTTATACTACTTTATATACAGTTAGCTAGTTTACACTACTTTATATACAGTTAGCTAGTTTACACTACTTTATATACAGTTAGCTAGTTTATACTACTTTATATACAGTTAGCTAGTTTATACTACTTTATATACAGTTAGCTAGTTTACACTACTTTATATACAGTTAGCTAGTTTATACTACTTTATATACAGTTAGCTAGTTTATACTACTTTATATACAGTTAGCTAGTTTATACTACTTTATATACAGTTAGCTAGTTTACTACTTTATATACAGTTAGCTAGTTTACACTACTTTATATACAGTTAGCTAGTTTATACTACTTTATATACAGTTAGCTAGTTTATACTACTTTATATACAGTTAGCTAGTTTACTACTTTATATACAGTTAGCTAGTTTACACTACTTTATATACAGTTAGCTAGTTTATACTACTTTATATACAGTTAGCTAGTTTATACTACTTTATATACAGTTAGCTAGTTTATACTACTTTATATACAGTTAGCTAGTTTATACTACTTTATATACAGTTAGCTAGTTTATACTACTTTATATACAGTTAGCTAGTTTATACTACTTTATATACAGTTAGCTAGTTTATACTACTTTATATACAGTTAGCTAGTTTATACTACTTTATATACAGTTAGCTAGTTTACTACTTTATATACAGTTAGCTAGTTTACACTACTTTATATACAGTTAGCTAGTTTATACTACTTTATATACAGTTAGCTAGTTTATACTACTTTATATACAGTTAGCTAGTTTATACTACTTTATATACAGTTAGCTAGTTTATACTACTTTATATACAGTTAGCTAGTTTATACTACTTTATATACAGTTAGCTAGTTTATACTACTTTATATACAGTTAGCTAGTTTATACTACTTTATATACAGTTAGCTAGTTTATACTACTTTATATACAGTTAGCTAGTTTACACTACTTTATATACAGTTAGCTAGTTTACACTACTTTATATACAGTTAGCTAGTTTACACTACTTTATATACAGTTAGCTAGTTTAGTCCAGTGGTTCCCAACCTATGGCTGGGGCCCTCCAAAGGGTCAGCAGATAAATGTGAGGGCTGCTGAGATGATTAATGTTTCAGTTTTTGGACTTTTTCTCTAATCTTTGATTTTTGCTGAAATATTTGTCTGGACAACTCAAGACGTGAATAGTCCATATTTTAACCTCTTACAGGCTTCAGGAGTGTGATGTCCACATTAGAAGGAAAATGAGGCCTGAAGGTTAAATATGAGACTAAAGGACTCGTTAACAGCGACTGTTCAGAGCTGCATCTGACAGCCTGTGTGTGTGTGTGTGTGTGTGTGTGTGTGTGTGTGTGTGTGTGTGTGTGTGTTGATATGTTACATAACACATCATCCATGTAACTCTACATTCCAGTGCTGTCAGTATTAACCTCAGCACCTCAGCAGCTGACAGCACTCTGGCTCTGCATGAGTTAGTGTGTGTGTGTGTGTGTGTGTGTGTGTGTGTGTGTGTGTGTGTGTATTTTCAGCAGTATGTGGGAATCCCTGACACACACACACACACACACACACACACACACACACACACACACACACACACACACACACACACACATATATATATGAGGGTCCATGATGTTTTCTTTGTCTCCATGAGGTTTAGTTTAAATTTAAAGGGTTAAAATATGAAAATAAACGTATGAATAACTTCACACATTCTTTTTTTGTGGACCCAGCATCAAATTTCTGCTTTTAATCCATTTAGAGAGAATATATTAGAGGATTACGGTAAAAATGTCTAAGTGGTGTAACCATAAAAACTTCCTTCCTTCCTTCCTTCTTTCCTTCTTGCCTTCTTTCATCTGTCCTTCCTTCCTTCCTGCCTTCTTTCATCTGTCCTTCCTTCCTTCCTTCCTTCCTTCTTTCATCTGTCCTCCCTTCCTTCTTTCCTTCCTTCCTGCCTTCTTTCATCTGTCCTTCCTTCCTTCCTTCCTGCCTTCCTTCCTTCCTTTCTTCTTTCCTTCCTTCCTTCTTTCATCTGTCCTTCCTTCCTTCTTTCCTTCCTTCTTGCCTTCTTTCATCTGTCCTTCCTTCCTTCCTTCCCTCCTTCATCTGTCCTTCCTTCCTTCCTTCTTCTTGTTCTTTCTTTCTTTCTCTCTCGGTAGATCAAATATTTAATATCTATCATTCTTTTGTGGTTACACCATTTGACATTTTCAGGAGCATTCAGTCTGACTTTTGGTAAAAAATGGTGTAAATGTCATTTAAATGATATAAAACCAACAAAAATACTAAATGTACATTTTAACAAACCTGATGCTGCTTTTAAATCTAGTTTAACTCATTTATGGATTTATCTCTGACCCAGATACGGAGATTCACTGATGACATGAGTCCTTCTATAAATTAACAGAAAGAAAAATACAGAACGACAGCAAACTGATGGGATTAAAACCAAATCAGAAGATCCATAAATAATAAATCCTGTATTATTTATGGATCTTCTGATTTGGTTTTAATCCCATCGGTTTGCTGTCGGTCTGTATTTTTCCTCATGTTGTCCTCGAGTCAAGGAAGGAAGGGAGGAAGGGAGGAGCGAAAAAAGAAGGAAGAAGGAGGGAGGAAGGAGGGAAGGAAGAAGGAAGGAAAGGAGGGAGGAAGGAGGGAAGGACGAAGGAAGGAAAGGAGGGAGAAAAGAAGGAAGGAGGGAGGGAAGAAGGAAGGAAATGAGGGAGGAAATAAGGAAGGAAAGGAGGGAGGAAAGAAGGAAGGAGGAAGGAAAGAAAGACAGTAGGAGGG
>NC_070593.1:1510192-1512692 GCF_027409825.1 Scomber japonicus
AATGTTTCAGCTTATTTACAGTTCACCTCCTCCTCCACCTCCTCCTCCTCCTCTTCCTCCTCCTGCTGCTGCTCCTCCTCTATCTCTTGGTGGGGAGGAGGTGCACATGGTGGCTGATGGCCTGCTCCATGGAGCTTTTGAAGGCCTGGTAGGAGGAGGTGACGGGCAGGAGGAGGTGTTTGGAGGCGGGGTCGCTCTGAGGGAAAAGCCCCTCATCCTTCCAATCCTTCGTCCCCGCTCTGCTCGCCTTCTTCTCTCCTCCTCCTCCTCCTCCGTCCTCCTCCTCCTCTGCTCCTGGTGGAGAGGAGTTGAAGGGGTGGAGGAAGGAGATGGAAGGAGGAGGGAGGAGGCCGGCCGCTGGCAGCTCCTCGGCTCCTGTGGCGAAAAGAAGGAGGTCCTGCAGGGAGATGGAGCTCTTCCCAACTGAGAGGGGGAGGAGAGGAGGAAGAAAGGAGGAGAGGAGGAGAGGAGAGGAAAGAGGAGGAGAGGAGAGGAGAGGAGAGGAGAGGAGAGGAGGAAGAAAGGGGGAGAGAGGAGGAAGAAAGGAGAGAGGAGGAGGAGAAGAGGAGAGGAGGAGAAAGGAGGAGAGGAGAGGATAGGAGGAGGAGGAAGAAAGGAAGAGAGGAGAGGAGGAGGAAGAAAGGAAGAGAGGAGAGGAGGAGGAAGAAAGGAGCAGAGGAGAGGAGAGGAGGAGAGGAAGAAAGGAGGAGAGAGGAGGAAGAAAGGAGAGAGGAGGGGGAGAAGAGGGGAGGAGGAGAAAGGAGCAGGAGGAGAGATCAGTGTCACAAACATCTGAATAAAGACCCTGAGCCATTTTATTGTGAAAGTGTGCATTACTTCCTGTCCTTACCCTCGCTCTCTAACAGGAAGTGCCTCCAGAAGCTGATGACGGCGGTCTCTCTGTTGAGACGTTCCTCCTGAGAGGAGAACCCGACGGAGAACAGCTGACTCAGCGTCTGAGCCGAGAGCCGGACCGCCGCCTCGCAGAACAGACCGCAGAACACCGACGGGAACAGCTGCACCTGCACAGGAAGTGAGTTAGTTACCAAAATAAAACGACTCATTCCTAATAAAACTAAACACAACCAATCCGGCCCACTTTCCTTCCTTCTTTCCTTCCTCCTTCCATCTGTCCTTCCTTCCTTTCTTCCCTTCCTTCCTTCCTTCTGGCCATCCTTCATCCCTTCCTTCCATCCATCTATCCTTCCTTCCTTCCATCCATCTGTCCTTCCTTTCTTCCTTCTGGCCTTCATTCCTCCTTCCCTTCCTTCCATCCATCTGTCCTTCCTTTCTTTGTTCCTTCCTGTCTTCTTTTCCTTCCTTTCTTCTGGCCTTCCTTCCATCCATCCATCCATCCTTCCTTCCTTCTGTCCATCCTTCCTTCTGTCCTTCCTCCCTTCCTTCCTGTCTTCTCTTCCTTCTTTCTGGCTTTCCTTCCTCCCTTCCTTCCATCCATCGGTCCTTCCTTCTTTCCTTCCTTGCATCATCTGTCCTTCCGTCTTTCCTTCCTTGCATCATCTGTCCTTTCTTCCTTTCTTCTGTATGTCTTTCCTTCCTTCCCTTTTTCCTTCCTTCCATCTGTCCTTCCCTCCGTATTTCCTTTCTTCGTTCCTTCCTTGCATCATCTGTCCTTCCTTCCCTTCTTATTTCCTTCCTTCCTTCTCTTTAATGATCTGAACTAAAATGAGTTTTTCCCTCTTGGAGTAAACCGTCTGCCTCTTGAATATATTTCCCCAAAGTTCTGTTTTTTAAATTTTAAAATAATAATATTTGTTTACTGTCATTAAATTTCCTGGGAATTGGGAAATGGGTTTGATTGGATTTCCTGGGATTGAACCGTAGTGTGGATGAACGTTTATACTGGGCGACAAAGGAGGACTTCTTCAAAAGGACGGGCCTTCAAAATAAGAGTTCTGCACTTCCCTTTTTTTGTTGATAGACTCATTTAGTGAAGAACATGTCGGAAAAATCACCTGATCAAAGACGCCCAAAGTCTGCAGACCTTCCCGAATCCTGCAGGGACACAGACCAGAGAACAATCATCATTATATAATATATCATTATGTTATAATTAGAGATATAAAGACATAAAACAGTTAAAATAAGCACCAGTTAACAGCTAATCTACTCAGAAGCTGCTAATGTGAATATTTGGCTGATTTATTTTTGTTGTTTTTATTTTGTTAATTAAACATCACCCCCCCCCCCCCCCTCCCCCCCCACCTCACCTCTGTAGCGGCAGCTGCATCCTGGTGATCATGGTGAAGTTCACCAGATCCTCCACCAGAGCGTCTCTCTCCTCCAGGCTGTTGATTGGTCGGTTGCATCCGGCGAGCTCCAGGAAGTCCCAGCTCGCCGCCACAGCTTCTGTCAGCTTGTGTAAAGACTGCGCCTCAGCGATCTGTAATCAATCAATCAATCAATCAATCAGTCAAATCAACCAACCAATCAACCAACTAATGAACCAATCAACCAACAAACCAACCAACCAACCAACCAA